>NC_069506.1:316217-388717 GCF_027579735.1 Bombina bombina | reverse complement strand
GCGTGTGTGTCTGTGAGAGAGTGTATGAGAGATAGGGTAGAAGAGTGCGTGTGTGTCTGTGAGAGAGTGTATGAGAGATAGGGTAGAAGAGTGCGTGTGTGTCTGTGAGAGAGTGTATGAGAGATAGGGTAGAAGAGTGCGTGTGTGTGTCTGTGAGAGAGTGTATGAGAGATAGGGTAGAAGAGTGCGTGTGTGTCTGTGAGACAGTGTATGAGAGATAGGGTAGAAGAGTGTGTGTGTGTCTGTGAGAGAGTGTATGAGAGATAGGGTAGAAGAGTGTGTGTGTGTCTGTGAGACAGTGTATGAGAGATAGGGTAGAAGAGTGTGTGTGTGTCTGTGAGAGAGTGTATGAGAGATAGGGTAGAAGAGTGTGTGTGTGTCTGTGAGACAGTGTATGAGAGACAGGGTAGAAGAGTGCGTGTGTGTCTGTGAGAGAGTGTATGAGAGATAGGGTAGAAGAGTGTGTGTGTGTCTGTGAGACAGTGTATGAGAGATAGGGTAGAAGAGTGTGTGTGTGTCTGTGAGAGAGTGTATGAGAGATAGGGTAGAAGAGTGCGTGTGTGTCTGTGAGACAGTGTATGAGAGATAGGGTAGAAGAGTGTGTGTGTGTCTGTGAGACAGTGTATGAGAGATAGGGTAGAAGAGTGTGTGTGTGTCTGTGAGACAGTGTATGAGAGATAGGGTAGAAGAGTGTGTGTGTGTCTGTGAGAGAGTGTATGAGAGATAGGGTAGAAGAGTGCGTGTGTGTCTGTGAGAGAGTGTATGAGAGATAGGGTAGAAGAGTGTGTGTGTGTCTGTGAGAGAGTGTATGAGAGATAGGGTAGAAGAGTGCGTGTGTGTCTGTGAGACAGTGTATGAGAGATAGGGTAGAAGAGTGTGTGTGTGTCTGTGAGACAGTGTATGAGAGATAGGGTAGAAGAGTGTGTGTGTGTCTGTGAGACAGTGTATGAGAGATAGGGTAGAAGAGTGCGTGTGTGTCTGTGAGAGAGTGTATGAGAGATAGGGTAGAAGAGTGCATGTGTGTCTGTGAGACAGTGTATGAGAGATAGGGTAGAAGAGTGCGTGTGTGTCTGTGAGACAGTGTATGAGAGATAGGGTAGAAGAGTGCGTGTGTGTCTGTGAGACAGTGTATGAGAGATAGGGTAGAAGAGTGCGTGTGTGTCTGTGAGAGAGTGTATGAGAGATAAGGTAGAAGAGTGCGTGTGTGTCTGTGAGACAGTGTATGAGAGATAGGGTAGAAGAGTGCGTGTGTGTCTGTGAGAGAGTGTATGAGAGATAGGGTAGAAGAGTGTGTGTGTGTCTGTGAGACAGTGTATGAGAGATAGGGTAGAAGAGTGCGTGTGTGTCTGTGAGACAGTGTATGAGAGATAGGGTAGAAGAGTGTGTGTGTGTCTGTGAGACAGTGTATGAGAGATAGGGTAGAAGAGTGCGTGTGTGTCTGTGAGAGAGTGTATGAGAGATAGGGTAGAAGAGTGTGTGTGTGTCTGTGAGACAGTGTATGAGAGATAGGGTAGAAGAGTGCGTGTGTGTCTGTGAGACAGTGTATGAGAGATAGGGTAGAAGAGTGTGTGTGTGTCTGTGAGACAGTGTATGAGAGATAGGGTAGAAGAGTGCGTGTGTGTCTGTGAGACAGTGTATGAGAGATAGGGTAGAAGAGTGCGTGTGTGTCTGTGAGAGAGTGTATGAGAGATAGGGTAGAAGAGTGCGTGTGTGTCTGTGAGACAGTGTATGAGAGATAGGGTAGAAGAGTGCGTGTGTGTCTGTGAGACAGTGTATGAGAGATAGGGTAGAAGAGTGCGTGTGTGTCTGTGAGACAGTGTATGAGAGATAGGGTAGAAGAGTGCGTGTGTGTCTGTGAGACAGTGTATGAGAGATAGGGTAGAAGAGTGTGTGTGTGTCTGTGAGACAGTGTATGAGAGATAGGGTAGAAGAGTGTGTGTGTGTCTGTGAGAGAGTGTATGAGAGATAGGGTAGAAGAGTGTGTGTGTGTCTGTGAGAGAGTGTATGAGAGATAGGGTAGAAGAGTGTGTGTGTGTCTGTGAGAGAGTGTATGAGAGATAGGGTAGAAGAGTGTGTGTGTGTCTGTGAGACAGTGTATGAGAGATAGGGTAGAAGAGTGTGTGTGTGTCTGTGAGACAGTGTATGAGAGATAGGGTAGAAGAGTGCGTGTGTGTCTGTGAGAGAGTGTATGAGAGATAGGGTAGAAGAGTGCGTGTGTGTCTGTGAGACAGTGTATGAGAGATAGGGTAGAAGAGTGCGTGTGTGTGTCTGTGAGAGAGTGTATGAGAGATAGGGTAGAAGAGTGCGTGTGTGTCTGTGAGACAGTGTATGAGAGATAGGGTAGAAGAGTGTGTGTGTGTCTGTGAGACAGTGTATGAGAGATAGGGTAGAAGAGTGCGTGTGTGTCTGTGAGAGAGTGTAAGAGTTTGTGAGTGAAAGTGTGTGTCAGATTGAGAGAGTCTGTGTGTTTCTTTTCTCATCTCCCTCCTTTCTTTCTGTCCTCTCCTTCCATGTTCTCCTTCTCCCTTTTTTCTCTCCCTCCAAACCTTCTGAGGTGCTGCAGGCTTAAATCAACCCACCTGAGTGTAGCAAGTTTTTTGTTAGTGGTGGTGAATATTTACTTTGCAAATGCCATGAAAAGAAAATGTCATGAAACATCCAGACCAAAAAATATCAAGGCGTATGTGTTATTGCACTATTTGTTATTTATTAAAACTATTAAGCCATTTTGCGCTTCTCCTATTGTCTTCGTAGCGCATCATCTCCTTTGGTTTGTGAAAATACCACTGAGTGAGGGCTGCATCGGCTGGTAGAGACTAAAGTACCTTTACTCTTTGCCCCTAACTGGACTATTGTGGCACTTCTTTGGACTGTTAGTACCACGAGGTAATATTGTGCCATTTACTAGTATATATTTCTAGCTCTTTAATAGAGCTTATTGCATAATATTGTTTTTATCGCAAGGGAGCCAGGAAGGTGAGGGGTAGGGGGGAAGCACAAAACCTAAATACGCCACTGCAGTTAGTTGTAAAAAAAAACTGATATATTCCATATCGTAAGTGCAAACAGCGCTCTCTGATGAACAATAGTCACTCTTACATGAAGTCTCTATACAACGTGCACATGCAGTAGATTAATTCATAAACTTCATAACAGCATATAAAATTAAATTAATGTGTTAAAAACTATTGCAATATTGCCAAATGGAAAATAATAAAAATACTCTCAATGTTAATTACATAATTAGATATTTTTCATTAAGAACTAGTGTTTCACTTTGAATGGAAATGCAAGAAATATAATAGTAAAAATGCTGCTATGTGTAATGGTCACATCTATCCATGTACACATATATGTAAAGAATGTAAAAATAGGCACACCCAAAATAATATTCTAATAACATGTTAAGGTTCTCTTAGTGAGGATGCATTGACACTCTAAGCTAAACTCCTGTTTGTAGAGAGAGGACACATTTACCAGAGCACCTGCTGCAGGGAATGGAAACTTACGGCTAGATTTAGAGTTCTGCAGCCAAAGGGGTGCGTTAGCTACACGTGCTTTTTCCCCCCCGCACCTTTTAAATACCGCTGGTATTTAGAGCTCACAGAATGGCTGCGTTAGGCTCCAAAAAAGGGAGCGTAGAGCATATTTACCGCCACTGCAACTCTAAATACCAGCGTTGCTTACGGACGCGGCCAGCTTCAAAAACGTGCTCGTACACGATTCCCCCATAGAAAACAATGGGGCCATTTGAGTTGGAAAAAAACCTAACACCTGCAAAAAAGCAGCGTTCAGCTCCTAACGCAGCCCCATTGTTTCCTATGGGGAAACACTTCCTACGTCTGCACCTAACACTCTAACATGTACCCCGAGTCTAAACACCCCTAACCTTACACTTATTAACCCCTATTCTGCCGCCCCCGCTATCGCTGACACCTGCATTATAAAATTAACCCCTAATCTGCCGCTCCGTACACCACCGCAACCTACATTATACCTATGTACCCCTAATCTGCTGCCCCTAACACCGCCGACCCCTATATTATATTTATTAACCCCTAATCTGCCCCCCACAACGTCGCCGCCAGCTACCTACAATAATTAACCCCTAATCTGCCGACCGGATCTCGCCGCTACTCTAATAAATGGATTAACCCCTAAAGCTAAGTCTAACCCTAACACTAACACCCCCCTAAATTAAATATAATTTAAATCTAACGAAATAAATTAACTCTTATTATATAAATTATTCCTATTTAAAGCTAAATACTTACCTGTAAAATAAACCCTAATATAGCTACAATATAAATAATAATTATATTGTAGCTATTTTAGGATTAATATTTATTTTACAGGCAACTTTGTAATTATTTTAACCAGGTACAATAGCTATTAAATAGTTAATAACTATTTAATAGCTAAAATAGTTAAAATAATTACAAAATTACCTGTAAAATAAATCCTAACCTAAGTTACAATTAAACCTCACACTACACTATCAATAAATTAATTAAATAAACTACCTACAATTAAACCTAACACTACACTATCAATAAATTAATTAAATACAATACCTACAAATAACTACAATTAAATAAACTAAAGTACAAAAAATAAAAAAATATTTACAAATATTAGAAAAATATTACAACAATTTTAAACTAATTACACCTACTCTAAGCCCCCTAATAAAATAACAAAGCCCCCCAAAATAAAAAAATGCCCTACCCTATTCTAAATTAAAAAAGTTTATTTTACTTTAAAAAGGGTTTATTTTACAGGTAAGTATTTAGCTTTAAATAGGAATAATTTATTTAATAAGAGTTAATTTATTTCGTTAGATTTAAATTATATTTAACTTAGGGGGGGTGTTAGGGTTAGACTTAGCTTTAGGGGTTAATACATTTATTATAGTAGCGGTGTGGTCCGGTCGGCAGATTAGGGGTTAATAATTGTAGGTAGGTGGAGGCGACGTTGGGGGCAGCAGATTAGGGGTGAATAAATATAATATAGGGGTCGGCTGTGTTAGGGGCAGCAGATTAGGGGTACATAGGTATAATGTAGGTTGCGGCGGTGTACGGAGCGGTAGATTAGGGGTTAAAAAAATATGCAGGTGTCAGCGATAGCGGGGGCGGCAGATTAGGGGTTAATAAATATTATGTAGGGGTCGGCGGTATTAGGGGCAGCAGATTAGGGGTACATAGGGATAACGTAAGTGGCGGCGGTGTACGGAGCGGCAGATTAGGGGTTAAAAATTTTTAATAGAGTGGCGGCGATGTGGGGGGACCTCGGTTTAGGGGTACATAGGTAGTTTATGGGTGTTAGTGTATTTTAGAGCACAGTAGTTAAGAGCTTTATAAACCGGCGTTAGCCCGGAAAGCTCTTAACTACTGACTTTTTTCTGCGGCTGGAGTTTTGTCGTTAGATTTCTAACGCTCACTTCAGCCAAGACTCTAAATACCGGCGTTAGAAAGATCCCATTGAAAAGATAGGATACGCAAATGGCGTAGGGGGATCTGCGGTATGGAAAAGACGCGGCTGCAAAGTGAGCGTTAGACCCTTTCCTGACTGACTCCAAATACCAGCGGGCGGTAAAAACCAGCGTTAGGAGCCTCTAACGCTGGTTTTGACGGCTACCGCCAAACTCTAAATCTAGGCCTTAGTTACTTGTTTCTGAGGGGAACCTTCTTTCAGTTACACACTTGTTCCCTCAGTGATGAGTGTCATCCATTTTATTGCAGGTAAGGGAGATGATTCTTATAAGCATAGCTGGGAATATAATAGATTAAACTGGTCTAGCTAGTAGCTAATGTTCCAGTGACAAGTGAAAGTAAATGCAGTGCGATTATAGGACATGTGGCATCTTCCTTAGTGCAGCTTTGGGGAAGGATGTTCTCAGCAGACAGAGCACATGTTGACTCTGCATTTGGATGTTAATCAAAATAATTCTGTACTGCACTTGCACAGTTGTTATGTTTTATATACTGTATTATTGTGTTCAGTTATGTTATGCTTTATATATTGTATTATTGTGTTCAGTTACTCACTTGTTCCCTCAGTGATGAGTGTTCTCCATTTTATTGCAGTTCATATTAAAGCACCCTAATTTCACCCAACCCAGATCGCACTGTGGAGTTTATTTATCAGAAGTGCAACATATAGGCTACTAGATCTAAGTCAACATTCAGACCACTGAGATGTAAACTTCCAATTTTATAAATCCAGTAGGTCTCCTGTTGTCTTAAGGCCAGCAGGCTATTATGGACATTTGGAGGTATCTAATCTATCACCCTCGCTTTCAAAGATAATGAGTTACAATTATGTGCCTCACAAAAGTGATTAGAGATACTGTGATGGTTTTTCTCTAGCCATTTTGAGGTTATATAAGTGCTCATTAACTCTTGTTTTTATCTTTCTCTTGGTACGTCCCACATATAACAAGCCACACCCACATATAAGCAGCTATACCACTAAAGTAGAATCCCAGGTAGTTCTGCATTTAATATCAAGTTCTATGGTCCTATCCCAATTAAGACATTTTGGATGTCTATCTACATGGCTACACATATTACACACCGTCTTCCTACATGCATAAATTCATTTTGGAGCTGTAAGACAGTTAGATCTGGTGATTACTGGTGTAGGATTCCTAAGTTTACTTGGTGCCTGCAGGTTTCCGCTTTCAAAAGATTACTGGAGGGTTTTCCATCAACTGAGATCCTAAAATGGGGTCTGTTTTCAGGATACTCCAATGCTTTTTCAATATCTTTTTAACTGTTGAAGCCCCTTAGGTGAGATTTCAAGAAGAAATTGGTACTCTTCATTAGATATTATTAGCTTATCCTTAGCTCTACATAGCATATTTTTAAGATCCCTAACAAACCTAGTGGTGGGGTCTACATCCAGTACACTATAGGTAGCAGACTCATTCAATAAACGATGGGTCTCCCCTATAATCAATATCTATTTTTAATTTCCCCAATTTGTACTCACGATATTTGATGAGAATTTTAATTAATTTAATAGAACAATCAAGTAGGGCACTTTCCCACTCTGAAGTGTATTCTACTTCCTCTAAATTAAATGAGGGCTATTTAAATAATCTTAGCCCCCTTGGGACCACATTATGTAGGATATACTGTAATTATCTAAAATGATTAGATCTTGCCAATCCTTAGTATCCTGTTGTAAAAGTTTTTCTAACCTTCTAAACAATTTATTAGGGTCAGTGTTAGGCAAGATAATCTCTGAATCAATATTAAGTATATTAAACACTCCTGCCTATTTTCCCTTGATAAGTTGTTACCAAAATTGTTATCAGGGTTTTCAGTCATTTTATCAATCACAAAAGAGAAAATATATCTATAAAAAAAAAATCTATATAAAAGATATGTAGGAAAAAAAAGAGATCAGTGAAAAGCTGCCAATATTAGGAAATGAAGATGTTGGAACAAAAGACACAAGAATAAATCAGCGCTAGTACACTAACGGATCTCCCTTGGGATAAAAACAATATTATACAATAAGCTCTATTAAAGAGCTAGAAATATATACTAGTAGATGGCACAATATTACCTTGTGGTACAAACAGTCCAAAGAAGTGCCACAATAGTCCAGTTAAAGGGACACTGTACCCAAAAAATTTCTTTTGTGATTCAGATTGAGCATGAAATTTTAACTTTCTAATTTACTCTTATTATCAAATTTTCTTCATTCTCTTGGTATCTTTATTTGAAATGCAAGAATGTAAGTTTAGATGCCGGCCCATCTCCGGCAACTCCGTTCCACGTGGGTGCAGATTCAGGATTGCCTTCATCGTTCTATGCAGCGCCAAAAGTTTCAGGCTGATCGTAGATGTCTGCCCGCGCCTTCCTACCAGGTTGGTGAGAGAGTTTGGCTGTCCTCCCGCAACTTGAATCTTTGTGTGCCTTCCAATAAACTGGCTCCCCGTTATGCTGGTCCTTTTTGAATAATCCGACGGGTCAATCCTGTGGCCTACGCTCTTGACCTTCCTCCTGCAGTGCGCATCTCCAATGTTTTTCATGTCTCCCTCTTGAAACTATTGGTTTGTAATCGGTTTACCACTGTGTTGCCTCGTCCCCATCCTATCTTTGTTGACAACCATGAGGAGTATGAGGTCAGCAGCATTATTGACTCTCATATATCCAGGGGCCGCGTACAGTATTTGGTTCACTGGAGGGGCTACGGTCCGGAGGAGCGTTCATGGGTTCCCTCCTCTGATGTTCATGCTCCTGCCCTCCTCCGTGCCTTCCATATCCGACTGTCAGGGTTTTCTTCTATAAGATACGATGAGTCCACGGATTCATCCTTTACTTGTGGGATATTATCCTCCTGCTAACAGGAAGTGGCAAAGAGCACCACAGCAGAGCTGTCTATATAGCTCCTCACTTGACTCCGCCCCCCAGTCATTCTCTTTGCCTACTCTAAGTACTAGGAAGGGTAAAGTGAAAGAGGTGATAAAATGTTAGTTTTTATTTTCTTCAAGCAAGAGTTTTTTATTTTAAATGGTACCGGTGTGTACTATTTTCCCTCAGGCAGCAGATGGATGAAGACTTCTGCCTGGAGGCTGATGATCTTAGCAGTTGTCACTAAGATCCAGAGCAGTTCCCACAGAATGGCTGAGGAGTACTTAAGAAACTTCAGTGTGAGGAACATTTTTCATACTATAAGCAGAGAGGTATGTTCAGTAATTTTTTTCTGGAGAGACTGTGGTATTTCAGAATTGGCTGACAGTATGCCCATGAGGGAAAGGGTAAGCAATAATCCTAAAAGATATAGAGGGGTATTACTAAGCTTGCATATATGGGCTAAAAAAAAAAAAGGTTGACACTGAGTTTTGAATGTTTGTGGGCAAACGTTTATTTAACTGGGAGTGCTGATAACGTTTTCATGAGGAACGTTTTTCATGCTTAATGAGAGGGTACACATGGCTTCTTTTTGGGTTTAGGAACCCACATGGCTAGTTTTAGACCACTCTGGTGCGGTTCATTTGGGCTGAGAGACATTGAGTGAGATGGGCGAGGCCTATTTTCGCGCCTCAGTTGCGCAGTTGTTTTTGACAGGCAAGCAGCAAGCTCCAACTCCGGTGGGCCCTTGTGAGCTGTATTGGGCCAAATTGAAGCTTTAACCCGGTTTTACAGACCCCTGAGGGAAGGTGCAGGGGGTGTTTTTTCTTGATTTAAACGTTTATTAATTATCCGTTTTTTCTAGTAAGGGTTAAGTGTTCCTTTCCTTTTGGGGCAAACTTAGCTGCATAGTTTGGATGCTTATATCATAAAATTGAAATGATTTGATTGTTTTAAAGCAGTTTTGCAAAACTTGTATACTTTTTTTCTCTTAAAGGCGCAGTACAGTTTTTCAAGATTGTTATTTCTTCACTAAATAAAGTGTTTTCAAGCCTGCTTGTGGTCATTACTAGCCTGTTTAACATGTCTGACATTGAGGAAAGCCAATGTTCCATGTGTTTAGAAGCCATTGTGGAACCCCCACTTAAAATGTGTCCCTCATGTACTGAAAGGGCCTTAAATTGCAAAGAACATATTTTAGCTGATAAAAGTATGTTGCAGGATGATTCTCAGTCAGAAGAGAATCAGGTTATGCCATCTAATTCTCCCCAAGTGTCACAACCATTAACGCCCGCACAAGCGACGCCAAGTACTAGTGCGTGTAATTCTTTCACCCTGCAAGATATGGCCGCAGTTATGAATACTACCCTCATAGAGGTTTTATCTAAACTGCCTGGGTTGCAGGGGCAGCGCAGTAGGTCCGGTGTGAGAGTAAATGCTGAGCCCTCTGACGCTTTATTAGCCATCTCCGATGTACTCTCACAATGTTCTGAGTTGGGGGTGAGGGAATTGCTGTCTGAGGGAGAGCTATCTGATTCAGGAAAGATGTTCCCTCAAACAGACTCAGATATAACGGCTTTTAAATTTAAGCTAGAACACCTCCGCTTGTTGCTCAGGGAGGTTTTGGCGACTCTGGATGATTGTGACCCTATTGTAGCTCCACCAGAGAAATTGTGTAAAATGGATAGATATCTAGAGGTTCCTACTTACACTAATGTTTTTCCGGTCCCTAAGAGGATTTCGGAGATTGTTACTAAGGAGTGGGATAGACCAGGTATTCCGTTCTCTCCCCCTCCTACTTTTAAGAAAATGTTTCCCATATCTGACACCATTCGGGATTCGTGGCAAACGGTCCCTAAGGTGGAGGGAGCTATTTCTACCCTGGCTAAGCGTACAACTATACCTATTGAGGACAGTTGTGTTTTCAAAGATCCGATGGATAAAAAAATAGAGGGTCTTCTAAAGAAAATATTTATTCATCAGGGTTTTCTTCTGCAACCTATAGCGTGCATTGTTCCTGTAACTACTGCAGCTGCTTTTTGGTTCGAGGCTCTAGAGGAGGCTCTTAAGGTTGAGACCCCATTAGATGATATTCTGGACAGAATTAGGGCTCTCAAGCTAGCTAATTCTTTCATTACAGATGCCGCTTTTCAACTGGCTAAATTAACGGCAAAGCATTCAGGTTTTGCCATTTTAGCGTGTAGAGCGTTATGGCTTAAGTCCTGGTCTGCTGATGTGTCATCAAAATCTAAGCTTTTAGCTATTCCTTTCAAGGGTGAGACCCTATTCGGACCTGAACTGAAAGAGATCATTTCCGACATCACTGGAGGAAAAGGCCATGCCCTTCATCAGGATAAGACAAATAAGATGAGGACCAAACATAATAATTTTCGTTCCTTTCGAAACTTCAAAGGTGGTCCCCCTATCTCCTCCCCTGCCGCAAAGCAGGAGGGGAATTTTGCTCAATCCAAGTCAGTCTGGAGACCTAACCAGACTTGGAATAAGGGTAAACAGGCCAAGAAGCCCGCTTCTGCCACCAAGACAGCATGAAGGGGCAGCCCCCGATCCGGGACCAGATCTAGTACGGGGCAGACTTTCTCTCTTTGCTCAGGCTTGGGCAAGAGACGTTCAGGGCTCCTGGGCTTTAGAAATCGTGACCCAGGGGTATCTTCTAGAATTCAAAGATTCTCCTCCAAGGGGGAGATTTCATCTTTCACGGTTGTCTGTAAACCAGACAAAAAGAGAGGCGTTCTTACGCTGTGTAGAAGACCTATATACCATGGGAGTAATCTGCCCAGTTCCAAAAGCAGAACAGGGCAGGGGTTTTACTCCAATCTGTTCGTGGTTCCCAAAAAAGAGGGAACCTTCAGACCGATTTTAGGTCTCAAGATCCTAAACAAATCTCTCAGAGTCCCGTCCTTCAAGATAGAGACCATTCGAACTATTTTACCAATGATCCAGTAGGGTCAATATATGACCACCGTGGATTTGAAGGATGCGTATCTTCACGTTCCTATCCACAAAGATCATCACCAGTTCCTCAGGTTCGCCTTCCTGGACAAGCATTACCAGTTTGTGGCTCTTCCCTTCGGATTAGCCTCAGCTCCCAGAATTTTCACAAAAGTGCTAGAGTCCCTTTTGGCGGTTCTAAGGCCGCGGGACATAGCAGTGGCGCCTTATCTGGACGATATCTTAATTCAGGCGTCAACTTACCAACTAGCCAAATCTCACACGGACATCGTGTTGGCTTTTCTAAGATCTCACGGGTGGAAGGTGAACATAAAGAAGAGTTCACTTATCACTCTCACAAGAGTTCCATTCCTGGGAACTCTAATAGACTCGGTAGACATGAAAATTTTCCTGACGGAGGTCAGAAAATCAAAGATTTTAACCACCTGCCGAGCATTTCATTCCATTCCTCGGCCGTCAGTGGCTCAGTGTATGGAGGTAATTGGACTAATGGTAGCGGCAATGGACATAGTTCACTGCAACAATGGACATAGTTCACTGCAACTATGCATGCTCAAACAGTGGAATGGGGACTATGCAAATTTATCTCCTCAGATAAATCTGGATCAAGAGACCAGAGACTCTCTTCTTTGGTGGTTGTCACAGGATCATCTGTCCCAGGGAATATGTTTCCGCAGGCCAGCATGGATCATAATGACAACGGACGCCAGCCTATTGGGCTGGGGTGCAGTCTGGAATTCCCTGAAAGCACAGGGTGTGTGGACTCAGGAGGAGGCTCTCCTTCCAATAAATATTCTAGAACTGAGAGCGATATTCAACGCGCTTCAGGCGTGGCCTTAGCTGGCTTCGGCCAGATTCATAAGATTCCAGTCGGACAATATCACAACTGTGGCATATATCAATCATCAAGGGGGAACAAAGAGTTCTCTAGCGATGATAGAGGTTTCCAAAATAATTCGATGGGCAGAGACTCACTCTTGCCATCTATCAGCAATCTATATCCCAAGAGTGGAGAACTGGGAAGCGGATTTTCTAAGTCGTCAGACTTTTCATCCGGGGGAGTGGGAGCTCCATCCGGAGCTGTTTGCACAATTGATTCATCAATGGGGCACACCAGAATTGGATCTGATGGCATCTCGTCAGAATGCCAAACTTCCTTGTTACGGGTCAGGATCAAGGGATCCTCAAGCAGTACTGATAGATGCTCTAGCAGTACCTTGGTCGTTCAACCTGGCTTATGTGTTTCCACCATTTCCTCTCCTTCCTCGTCTGATTGCCAGAATCAAGCAGGAGAGGGCTTCTGTGATTTTGATAGCACCTGCGTGGCCACGCAGGACTTGGTATGCAGACCTGGTGGAAATGTCATCTCTACCACCGGTGACACTGCCACTGAGACAGGACCTTCTCATTCAAGGTCCGTTCCAGCATCCAAATATAGTTTCTCTGCGGCTGACTGCCTGGAAATTGAACGCTTGATTTTATCTAAGCGAGGATTCTCTGAGTTCTTCAAGGGGTTCTGTTTGAACCTATGCATTCCATAGATATTAAGCTTCTATCTTGGAAAGTTCTGTTTTTAGTTGCTATCTCTTCGGCTCGAAGAGTTTCTGAACTATCTGCATTGCAATGCGACTCGCCTTATCTTGTTTTCCATTCTGATAAGGTGGTTTTGCGTACCAAACCTGGATTCCTTCCTAAGGTTGTTACTAATAAGAACATTAATCAGGAAATTGTTGTTCCTTCCCTGTGTCCTAATCCTTCCTCTAAGAAGGAGTGTCTGTTGCACAACTTGGACGTGGTTTGTGCTTTGAAGTTTTACTTGCAAGCGACCAAAGATTTCCGTCAAACATCTTCTCTGTTGTCTATTCTGGAAAGTGTAGAGGTCAAAAAGCTACGGCTACCTCTCTTTCTTTTTGGCTGAAAAGCATCATCCGCTTCGCATACGAGACTGCTAGACAGCAGCCTCCTGAACGAATTACAGCTCACTCTACTAGAGCGGTGGCTTCCACATGGGCTTTTAAAAATGATGCTTCTGTTGAACAGATTTGTAAGGCTGCGACTTGGTCTTCACTTCATACCTTTTCCAAATTTTACAAATTTGATACTTTTGCTTCTTTGGAGGCTATTTTTGGGAGAAAAGTTCTTCAAGCAGTGGTGCCTTCTGTTTAGGCATCTGTCTTGTCCCTCCCGTTCATCCGTGTCCTGTAGCTTTGGTATTGTATCCCACAAGTAAAGGATGAATCCGTGGACTCGTCGTATCTTATAGAAGAAAAGTAAATTTATGCTTACCTGAGAAATTGATTTCTTCTATGATACGACGAGTCCACGGCCCGCCCTGTCAATTTAAGACAGATTATATTTTTTTGATTTAAAACTTCAGTCACCACTGCACCTTTTAGTTTCTCCTTTTTCTTCCTGTACCTTCGGTCGAATGACTGGGGGGTAGAGTCAAGGGAGGAGCTATATAGACAGCTCTGCTGTGGTGCTCTTTGCCACTTCCTGTTAGCAGGAGGATAATATCCCACAAGTAAAGGATGAATCCATGGACTCGTCGTATCATAGAAGAAATCAATTTATCGGGTAAGCATAAATTTACTTTTTTCCCTGTTTTGTTTGCCATGTGCTGCTGGCAGCCATTTTACTCACCTCTCTTGCCGACTATGGTGCATTCTAGATTGTAAGTTCCCACGGGAATAGGGCCCTCAATCCCTCCTGTATGTGTTTGTAAATTTTGTCCTGTATCTTACAAGTCTTGTATTGTTTTATTTAAATGAATTGTATCCATGGACTGCGCTGCGGAATATGTTGGCGCTTAATAAATAAAGTATAATAATTGTGGGGGATGCTGCTCATTTCCTGCACTTCCTTTTATGGCCAGACTGGTGTACATTATCCGTGTGAGACAGGATGCAGTCTCAGAATTGTGATGTTATCACTTATTATTTAAAGGGCCTCTGTTCAGTATACTTTGCCCTTGCGTTGTCTCAGACCTGTTTGTGAGAGCTCCTGTGTATTACCTGGCTGTCTGACGTCCCTCCTGGTTCCTGATCGCTGGCTTGGCTCCTGACTCGGCTCGTCTGACTAGCAGCTCTGGTTTTGATTCCTGGCTTGTTATTTGACTTGTGGACTTTTTATTATTTTTTGCTATTAATAAAGGTGTGATTATTTTTGCACTTCTCGTCTCAGTCTGATTCCTGGCACCCTGACACTAATACTATAAAATACAAGCGTACCAATACTATACAATGCAAGGGTATTAATACTATACAAATGCAAGGGTACCAATACTATACAATGCAAGGGTATTAATACTATGAAATGCAAGCATACCAATACTTTACAATGCAAGGGTATTAAATACTATACAATGCAAGCATACCAAGGGTACCAATACTATACAATGCAAGGGTACCAATACTATACAATGCAAGGGTATTAATACTATACAATACAAGGGTATTAATACTATATAATGCAAGCATTCCAGTACTATACAATGCAAGGGTACCAATACTATACAATGCAAGGGTACCAATACTATACAATGCAAGGGTATTAATACTATAAAATGCAAGCATACCAATACTATACAATGCAAGGGTATTAATACTATGAAATGCAAGCGTACCAATACTATACAATGCAAGCCTACCAATACTATACAATGCAAGGGTACCAATACTATACAATGCAAGGGTATTAATACTATGAAATGCAAGCATACCAATACTATAAAATGCAAGCGTAACAATACTATACAATGCAAGGGTATTAAAACTATGAAATGCAAGCGTACCAATACTATACAATGCAAGGGTACCAATACTATACAATGCAAGGGTACCAATACTATACAATGCAAGGGTATTAATACTATACAATGCAAGGGTATTAATACTATACAATGCAAGTGTACCGATACTATACAATCCAAGGGTATTAATACTATACAATGCAAGGGTACCAATACTATACAATGCAAGCGTACCAATACTATACAATACAAGGGTATTAATATTATAAAATGCAAGCGTACCAATACTATACAATGCAAGCGTACCAATACTATACAATGCAAGGGTATTAATATTATAAAATGCAAGCGTACCAATACTATACAATACAAGGGTATTAATATTATAAAATGCAAGCGTACCAATACTATACAATGCAAGCGTACCAATACTATACAATACAAGGGTATTAATATTATAAAATGCAAGCGTACCAATACTATACAATGCAAGCGAACCAATACTATACAATACAAGGGTATTCATATTATACAATACAAGGGTACCAATACTATACAATACAAGGGTATTAATATTATAAAATGCAAGCGTACCAATACTATACAATACAAGGGTACCAATACTATACAATGCAAGGGTATTAATATTATACAATACAAGGGTATTAATACTATAAAATGCAAGCGTACCAATACTATACAATACAGGGGTATTAATATTATAAAATGCAAGCGTACCAATACTATACAATACAGGGGTATTAATATTATAAAATGTAAGGGTACCAATAAGATAAGGTAGCGCACACACCTAACCCTGCTACATAACTGTCACTAATTAGCCTCATTTTATAATTTTATTCAATTTTCTGGCCTGTTCTAACAAGGGTATTAATATTATACAATACAAGGGTACCAATACTATACAATACAAGGGTACCGATACTATACAATGCAAGGGTATTAATATTATACAATACAAGGGTATTAATACTATAAAATGCAAGCGTACCAATACTATACAATACAGGGGTATTAATATTATAAAATGCAAGCGTACCAATACTATACAATACAAGGGTACCAATACTATAAAATGCAAGGGTATTAATATTATACAATACAAGGGTATTAATATTATACAATACAAGGGTATTAATACTATAAAATGCAAGCGTACCAATACTATACAATACAGGGGTATTAATATTATAAAATGCAAGCGTACCAATACTATACAATACAGGGGTATTAATATTATAAAATGCAAGCGTACCAATACTATACAATACAGGGGTATTAATATTATAAAATGCAAGCGTACCAATACTATACAATACAGGGGTATTAATATTATAAAATGCAAGGGTACCAATAAGATACGGTAGCGCACACACCTAACCCTGCTACATAACTGTCACTAATTAGCCTCATTTTATAATTTTATTCAATTTTCTGGCCTGTTCTAACAATACAAATGTTTTTCTTACCCAGAGATCTGAGCGTCTGGTAATTTTCCATCATCACCTCGTTGTACAGCACTTTTTGTTCTTCAGTTAACCTTTCCCACTCCTCCTTAGAGAAGTAAACTGCAACTTCATCAAAATCCATCAGTTCCTTAGGAAAAAACATACATTAGCCAATAAAGAGCTTGAAATGCAGGTGCATAGCAGTTAGATACAAGTCAGCTAAACTGGTTTTGTATTAAAATATATATATTTCTTTCTAATGACACAGAGGCTGATACATATCACTTCCCTACCCACAATCCCCCAGTCATTCTCTTTGCCTACAGTGCAAGGAGGCGGTGAAGTTTAGGTATCTGATAAGAAGTTTTCTTCAATCAAGATTTTATTATTTTTAAGCAGAGTAGGTTTACTCTGATCTTTCCTGGGGTCTAGCCTTAGTCCACGTCAGTCTCTTCAGTAGGGCAGTGGTGGCTTCTGAGCAATTAGTAACTTTTGAGGTACAATCCTCTCTGCATTTTACCAAGGTTGTTGCTGCCCTAATCCGAAAGCCTGAGTAGGTTTACTCAGATTCTTTCCTTTTCCACAGGTCAGTGTGAGGTATGACATCCTCTCAAACCAGGTGAGCTGTCCTGCTGCCGGACAGACTGTTTTTCAGGTAAGTGCCATTTATATTTTTCTTTGGAAAAGAACAAGCAGAAGAATATTGGCACTACAGCAGTTAAATGCTGCTTGAACAGAGCGCTTTACATTAACCAACTATGGAAGGGTTAATTTATGGGCAGTTTGGCAGGCACTGGGAGACAGTGAGGAGAGAGGAGAGACTTTTTATTTTGAATTGGTGGCTCAGCTGTGTTTTTTTGCTCCGGTTGAGATACGGGCAGAACTTTTACTTATTTGTTGCGGTCATGTTTTCTCCCTTCTTTGTACTATGAACGCCGGGTCCGCTTCTGATTAAAAGGGGAGGGTTCTTGATGAAGGCGGGTTAGTCTGTTAGGCACGCTTTCAGTTGCGCTGTCAGCTTGAGTTGGTGACGCAGGTTCGGCTGCTCCGTGTGTAAAATTAATTTCTAATTCGTTACAGGTCTGAAACGGACATTTGGGAGTAAGACTCTTCTTCTGGCTGCAGGACAGGTAGGCACCTCAGTGAAGCTACTGAGGTGTTTGGGTTGCCTGGGGTTTATTGCTGGATTTACTTCCTACATTAAAGATTCATTTAAAAGGCACAGAACTTTAAATTAAATTTTTATTAAAAACTGTTTATTTTTTTATTTTTCACATTACTTTTGCATGGATGGAAGAGGCTTTACAAATTGTTTCATGCCAGCTGTGTTTTGATTATGAGCCACCATTAGCTAAGGCGGATGCTGTTCAGGTGTCTCCTGTATCAGATATGCAGCAGCTTTCTCCTCAAGCATCCCAATCTTTTCAGTCTCCACATGCAGTGCCCTGCGTTTTTAATCTAATAATCCGGTAGGATTTTCTTTGCAGGATATTGCTACCCATGTATCTTCTGAGGCATTGTCCGCTTTTCCCATGTTGCAAGGAAAGCGTAAAAGGAAACTTAAGGAATCAGTAAGGTTTCTGAACAAGTTGGGGCTATCCAAGATGCTCCTTCCCACAAGTCAGAGGAAGAAGACACTACTGTAGCGTCTGAGGGTGAAGTCTCAGACTTAGACAGTATAATTCCTTCTTCTGATGCTGAAGTTGTATCCTCCAGATTTAAGCTAGAACACCTCCGCATGCTACTTAAGGAGGTTTAGACTACCTTGGACGACTCCGATACAACTGTCGTAGCCAACCCTAAGAAATCTAGTAAGCTGAACAAGTACTTTGATGTTCCCTCTGTGGTGGAGATTTTCCCTGTGCCAGACCATGCTACAGAGATTATTGCTCGGAATGGGAGAGACCTGGTATTCCTTTTTCTCCATCTCCAATTTTCAAGAAAATGTTTCCTATAGCGGACTAAGGAGTCGTGGCAAACGGTTCCTAAGGTGGAAGGGGCGATTTCCACTTTGGATAAGACGGCTACTATTCCCATAGAGGATAGTTGTTATTTTAAGGATCCAATGGATAAGAAGCTGGAGGCATTATTAAAGAAAATGTATGTCCACCAAGGGTCTCCAATGGCAGCCTGTGGTGTGTATTGCCACTGTCACCAGCGCTGCAGCTTACTGGTTTAATGCGTTGTCTGATTCTATTCGATCAGATACTCCAGGACAGGATTAAGGCCCTTAAATTACCCAATTCCTTTATTACGGATGCTTCTTTACAAGTCATTTCTGGTTTTGCGGTCCTAGCTCGCAGAGCCTTATGGTTAAAGTCTTGCTTTGCGGATGTTTCATCTAAGTCCAAACTTTTGGCGATCCCCTACAAGGGTAAGATCTTGTTTGGGCCTGGTTTGGCTGAAACTATCTCAGATATTAAAGGAGGGAAGGGTTCCTTTCTTCCTCAAGATAAAAGCAATAAGCAGAAAGGAGGTCAGAGTAATTTTCGTTACTTTCTTAACTTTAGAGGTAAACCCACCTCTCCCTCCTCCAAGCAAGATCAAGTCAAGTCTTCCTGGAAACCTAGCCAGCCTTGGAATAAGGGGAAGCAGCTGACTCCAAGTCAGCATGAAGGGTCCGTCCCCGATCCGGAAGCAGATCTAGTAGGGGGTAGATTTTCTCTTTTCTCTCAAGCCTGGATAAGAGATGTTCTGGATCCCTGGGTGGTTGACATCGTATCCCAGGGGTACAAGATAGAATTC
The DNA here is from genome assembly GCF_027579735.1 of Bombina bombina. Lineage (NCBI taxonomy): Eukaryota > Metazoa > Chordata > Amphibia > Anura > Bombinatoridae > Bombina > Bombina bombina. The sequence goes on along the minus strand of NC_069506.1, from coordinate 369,416 downwards.
AAAACCTTCCCTCCCAGAGGCAGGTTTCTCCTCTCCAGATTATCTGTAGACCAGATAAAAAGAGAGGCGTTCTTACATTGTGTCAAGGACCTTGCCGCTCTGGGAGTAATAGTTCCTGTTCCTCCTCAGGAACAGGGTCTGGGATTTTACTTGAATCTGTTCGTAGTTCCCAAAAAGGGAAAATCTTAGACCTGAAGTGTCTAAACAATTTTCTCAGAGTACCATCCTTCAAGATGAAGACTATATGCTCCATTCTTCCCTTGGTCCAAGAGGGTCAGTTCATGTCAATCATATGCCTAAAGGACGCGTACCTTCATGTTCCCATTCACAAGGATCATCACAAGTTTCTGAGATTCGCCTTCTTGAACAATCACTTTCAGTTTGTGGCCCTTCCATTCGGCCTTGCCACAGCCCCCAGAATTTTTTCAAGTGTTCTGGGGGCTCTTTTGGAAGTGATTCGGTCTTTGGGCATTGCAGTGGCGCCATACCTGGACGACATTCTGGTTCAGGCATCGTCTTTTCAACAAGCAAACTCTCATACGCAGACCTTGTTGTCTTTTCTTTGCTCCCACGGTTGGAAGGTGAATCTGGGAAAAAGTTATCTGATTCCAGTTACAAGGGTTGTGTTCTTGGGGACCATAATATACTCCCTGTTAATGAAGATATTTCTGACGGAGGTCAGAAAGACAAAGATTTTCGACTCTTGTCTTGCCCTTCAGTCCTCTCCTCGGCCATCAGTGGCTCAATGTATGGAGGTAATTGGTCTGATGGTGACTTCCATGAACATCATCCCGTTCGCTCGGTTCCATCTCAGACCTCTGCAGGTATGCATGCTCAGACAATAGAATGAGGACTATGTGGATCTGTCTCCACGAATAAAACTGGATCAGGCGACAATAGACTCTCTTCCGTGGTGGTTGTCTATGGACCATCTCTCCCAGGGAACTTGCTTCCACAGACCCTCCTGGGTGATCGGCCTTCTGGGTTGGGGAGCAGTCTGGGGCTCGTTGAAGGCTCAGGGCTCGGCTCTCCCCATAAACATCCTAGAGCTGAGAGCAATCTTCAATGCTCTGCTGGCCTGGCCTCAGTTAGCCTTAGCCCGGTTTATCAGGTTCCAGTGGGATAACATAAACTCGGTGGCGTACATCAACCACCAACGTGGAACTCTGAGTTCCTTGGCCATGGCAGAGGTGACCCAAATTATTCAGTGGGCAGAGACCCACAACTGCAGTCTTTTTGCGTTTCTGCGATCCACATGCCAGGAGTGGACAATTGGGAAGCAGATTTTCTGAGCAGACAGACTTTTCATCCCGGGGAGTGGGAACTTCATCCGGAGGTGTTTTCCAGTTTGACTCTCAAATGGGGGCAGTCAGAACTGGATCTCATGGCTTTTCGGCAGAATGCCAAGCTCCTGAGGTACGGCTCGAGGTCAAGGAATCCACAGACAGTCCTGATAGATGCTCTGGCGGTTCCATGGAACTTCAGTCTAGCATACCTGTTTCCTCTGTTCACTCTCCTTCCAAGGGTCATTGGTCGGATCAAGCAGGAGAGGGTGTCAGTAATTCTCATAGCTCCATCGTGGCCTCGCAGGATCTGGTATGCAAACCTAGTGGAAATGTTATCCTTTCCTCCTTGGAGACTTCCTCTGAGGAAGGACCTTCTACTTCAGGGTCCCTTCCTTTATCCAAATCTCATTTCTCTGAAGCTGACTGCTTGGAGATTGAACGCTTAAGCGTGGGTTTTCAGAGTCATTAATTGAGACCTTGATCAAAGCCTGTGACTCGTAGGATTTACCATAAGATTTGGCGTAAATATTTGTATTGGTGTGAATCCAAAGGATACTCTTGAAATAGAGTCAGGATTCCTAGGATTTTGTCTTTTCTCCAGGACAGTCTGGAGAAGGGTTTGTCGGTTAGTACTCTGAAGGGTCAGATATCAGCATTGTCTATTTTGTTGCACAAGAGTCTGGCAGATGTTCCAGACGTGCAATTGTTTTGTCAGGCCTTGGTTAGGATCCGGCCTGTGTTTAAACCAGTTACTCCTACCTGGAGTCTTAATCTTGTTAAGGTTTTACAGCAGGCTCCGTTTGATCCTATGCATTACTTGGATATTAAGTTGTTTTCTTGGAAAGTTTTGTTTCTTGTTGCTATTTCTTCTGCTAGGAGTTTCGGAACCCTCTGCGCTACAGTGTGATTCCCTTTATCATATCTTTCATTCTGATAAGGTGGTTTTGCGTACTAAGTTGGGTTTCCTGCCTAAAGTTGTTTCGTTCAAGAATATTAATCAGGAAATCTTTGTTCCTTCTTTGTGTTCTAACCCTTCTTCTCATAAGGAGCATTTTTTGCATAACCTAGACGCTGTACGTGCACTGAAATTCTATCTATAGGCGACTAAGGACTTTCGTCAGTCCTCTGCCTTGTTTGTCTGTTTTTCTGGGAAACGCAAGGGTCAGAAAACTACGGCTACTTCGCTTTCCTTTTGGCTGAAGAGTGTTATTTGTTTGGCCTATGAGACTGCTGGACAGCAACCTCCTGAGAAAATCACAGCTCACTCCACATGGGCTGTTTTTTCTTCTTGGGCTTTCAAAAATGAAGCTTCTGTGGAACAGATTTGCAAGGCTGCAACTTGGTCATCTTTGCATACTTTTTCCAAATTTTATAAATTCAATACTTTTGCCTCGGCTTCCTTTGGGAGGAAGGTTCTTCAAGCAGTGGTGCCTTCTGTTTAGGTTACCTGTCTTGTCCCTCCCTTATCATCTGTGTCCTATAGCTTGGGTATTGATTCCCAACAGTAATTATTGATGATCCGTGGACTCACTGTGTCATTAGAAAGAAAACTATTTTTCAGAGTTTCTTTTCTATATAAACCTCAGGAACCTTGTGTTACTTCCTTTCTCTCCTTTCCTTTGGTCGAATGACTGGGGGATTGTGGGTAGGGAAGTGATATTTATCAGCTTTGCTGTGGTGCTCTTTGCCTCCTCCTGCTGTTCAGGAGTAATATTCCCAACAGTAATTATTGATGATCCGTGGACTCACTGTGTCAAGAAAGAAAGAAATTTATCAGGTAAGCATTGTTTTTTTTACTATTTCTCCTTCCCCTGGGGCCATGTGTGTTCTTCAGCTGGGCAACCAACAGTCTTTATGTGCCGTGTGCAAGTCTCTGCCGATATGGTCCCTACTGTGCACAAGTGCTTATGGCACAGAATATCCAGCAACAGTGACATCAAATCATTTACAGGACTCACCCACTTTACAGCAACAATCTTATAACAAAATTTAAACCCATACAATTTAATATTAAATGAACATGTTGGGCCCTGGAAGAACAGTACCAAGTGCACATTAAATAAACATACTTGGCATTCTGGGTTAAGGGTTCATTGTCTGGGAATATTGCAACTGTAAAACATTGCATGTGGGACGTACTGTTGTCACAATGTAGCTGCTGCAGGAACTTCACAAGTGACTTTGCTGTCGGGGAGGGGGTAAATTACTGCTAATCCTTTGGATGTACAGTATTGTACGCTCTCTGGCATCCAAAGGGCTATACATAGTCTTTAGCCCTAAAGCAATCCATAACCATAACTTTAGTGACTAACTTGTCAGCCATGTGTCTCACAGGTATTAGATTTAGTACTTACAAACTGTGATATAGTATCTGAAGGGTCTGTGGGTGAGAACTTAGGCTCTAGTTATCATCTGTCTGTATGGTTTAATATGCAGGTAAAGGTACAGTGCAACCATAGTAAAACAAAAGTTTTAGACTTTAGAACGACTTGATTTTTCATACATGGGCGAATACCTAAATTAATCTCTAAAAGGGATGGCACAGATTACAGGAGTACAAAAACAGTGGGAATATAGTAAAAATTATATTCTAGATGCAACTAAACACTGTATTAGGCTTGCTTGTAAAAGAAAACCAATATGGTTTTCAAGAAAAGTAGCACATGCAGTTAAGACAAAAAAGACAGTCTATACAAAATTCAAATTTACTGGCTCAGAAGAGGATACGCAAAAATAAAGAACCCATCAAAAGATGACAAAGTAGTTAATCAGAAAGGCTAAAGCTGATGCAGTAGAGAAAATAACGGTGACAAAACCTTCTTTAGATATATCAGTGAAAAGAGATAAAAGTAACGGAGGGATAGTAAAACTAAAGAATGATGACAGAGTAGTGGAAGGATATAATAGCAAACTTTTGAAATGATTACGTTTGTTCAGTCTTTACAACAGATGGTAAAGATAGTGAGATTATATTAAGGGATGTTACTTTAAATGATAATGTGAGTAAAAGTAAATAAATCTGTGGGTCCAGATAATATTAATCCATGGGTTCCAAGAGAACTTCGATCCGTGATAGCTACTCCATTAGCTGATTTATTTAATCAGTCACTTCAAACAGAAGTTGTTCCGAAAGACTGGAATATTGTTAATATCTGGGACCTACTGTGAAGCTTCTACAGAGATTTCTTGCCGTCACAATGGTAACCAGTGAGCTAACCACCTTTTAGTTACACACAGATAAGCCACTTTGCCAGGGACCATTTGAGGTTCCCCTCATCCTCTGTGCCAATGCCCTTGCCTCAGGGTCAGATACTCTCACTGCCTGCCCAGATAAGCACAGGTGCCCTGAACATGAACCTGTGATGTAGAAATCTTATTTTAATAGGACGCTTCCTTTTAATTTCTAGTGGTGATCAATCTCATCTTGAACCTAAGTGGAGAAAGCCTCATCCTTGTGTCCATCACCAATATTGGACCACCCCTCTGCCAACCTCACTTTTTGGAAACACTACCACGTCAGCACAGGGGAACCACTTTAAATGCCAGCACAGGGAGACCACTACTGGAACTTTGATTTCACTTCTGCTTTTGGAACTTCCCTTTGCACAGGTTTTCCTTATTGTGTGGACTTCCACTAATATATATAATAAAAAATGTATACATTCTCTATTTTTATACCAATGTTTGTTCTAATGCATATGTATTGACACTCACAATTTCTTTTTTTCATTGCATTTTTAAATTTTTTCACATTATTATTTTTTTTTATGTTAGTGCGCCACCTTCAGGTTTCCCCTTGGTTACCTGAACATTCATTATTTATGTGTAACTAGCCTGCAGTAATGTGATAAAAGAAACAGAGCGTATGTCTGATTATATAATTTGTCAACTACAGCATCACAGTAAATAAAAATATACACCAGGAGCAGAAATCACACGCTCACCTCCTGCTCATCACGGTCACCTCCTGCTCATCACACTCATCACTGTCACCTCCTGTTCATCACGGTCACATTGTCACCTCCTGCTCATCACACTCAACACTGTCACCTTCTGCTCATCACGCTTATCACTGTCACCTCCTGCTCATCATTGTCACCTTCTGCTCATCACCGTCATCACCGTTAATTTCTGCTCATCACTGTCACCCCCTGCTCATCACAGTCACCTTCTGCTCATCACAGTCATCACTTCCTACGCATCACTGCTACCCCCTACTCATCACTGTCAGTCTGCTCATCACACTCATCAATATCACCTCCTGCTCATCACTGTCACCTCCTGCTCATCACCCTCATCATAGTCATCTCCTGCTCATCACCCTCAACACTGTCACCTCCTGCTCATCACTGTCATCTCCTGCTCATCACCCTCATCCCTGTCACCCCCTGCTCATCACACTCATCACTGTCACCTCCTGCTCATCCCACTCATCACTGTTACCTCCTGCTAATCACACTCATCATGGTCACCTTCTGCTCATCACACTCATCAATATCACCTCCTGCTCATCACTGTTACCCCTTGCTCATCCCTGTCACCTTCTGCTCATCACACTCATGACTGTCACCTCCTGCTCATCACACTCATCAGTCACCTCCTGCTCATCACACTCATCATAGTCACCTCCTGCTCATCACCCTCATCATAGTCACCTCCTGCTCATCAAACTCATCACTGTCACCCCCTGCTCATCACACTCATCACTGTCACCTCCTGCTCATCCCACTCATCGCTGTCACCCCCTGCTCATCACACTCATCACTGTCACCCCCTGCTCATCACACTCATCACTGTCACTTCCTGCTCATCACTGTCACCTCCTGCTCATCACACTCATCATGTTCACCTTCTGCTCATCACACTCATCATGGTCACCTTCTGCTCATCACTGTCACCTCCTGCTCATCATGGTCACCTCCTGCTCATCATGGTCACCTCCTGCTCATCACACTTATCACTGTAACCTTCTGCTCATCACACTCATCAACGTCACCTCCTGCTCATCAAGCTCATCATGGTCCCCTCCTGCTCATCACTCTCACCTTCTGCTCATCACACTAATCACTGTCACCTCCTGCACATCACTGTCAGCCCCTGCTCATCACGGTCACCTCCTGCTCATCACACTTATCACTGTCACCTTCTGCTCATCACACTCATCATGATCACCTTCTGCTCATCACACTCATCATGGTCACCTTCTGCTCATCACACTCATCATGGTCACCTTCTGCTCATCACACTCATCATGATCACCTTCTGCTCATCACACTCATCATGATCACCTTCTGCTCATCACACTCATCATGGTCACCTTCTGCTCATCACACTCATCATGGTCTCCTTCTGCTCATCACACTCATCATGATCACCTTCTGCTCATCACACTCATCATGGTCACCTTCTGCTCATCACACTCATCATGGTCACCTTCTGCTCATCACACTCATCACTGTCACCTTCTGATCATCACACTCATCACTGTCACCTTCTAATCATCGTGGTCACCTCCTGCTCTTCATGGTCACCTCCTGCTCATCACTGTCACCTTCTGCTCATCACACTTATCACTGTCACCTTCTGCTCATCACACTCATCAACATCACCTCCTGCTCATCACTGCCACCTTCTGCTCATCAAGCTCATCATGGTCACCTTCTGCTCATCACTCTCACCTTCTGCTCATCACACTAATCCCTGTCACCTCCTGCACATCACTGTCAGCCCCTGCTCATCACGGTCACCTCCTGCTCATCACACTTATCACTGTCACCTTCTGATCATCACACATCATGGTCACCTCCTGCTCATCACTGTCACCTCCTGCTTATTACTGTCACCCCCTGCTCATCACGATCACCTCCTGCTCATCACGGTCACCTCCTGCTCATCACGGCCACCGCCTGCTCATCACTGTCACCCCCTGCTCATCACATTCATCACTGTCACCTCCTGCTCATCACACTCATCACTGTCACCCCCTGCTCATCACACTCATCACTGTCACTTCCTGCTCATCACGGTCACCCCCTGCTCATCACGAACACCTCCTGCTCATCACACTCATCGTGGACACCTCCCGCTCATTACTGTCACCTCCTGCGAACACCTCCTGCTCAACACGGTCACCCCCTGCTCATCACGGTCACCCCCTGCTCATCACGAACACCTCCTGCTCATCACACTCATCGTGGACACCTCCTGCTCATTACTGTCACCTCCTGCTCAACACGGTCACCCCCTGCTAATCACGGTCACCTTCTACTCATCACTGTCACCTTCTGCTCATCACACTCATCACTGTCACCTCCTGCTCATCATGATCACCTTCTGCTCATCACACTCATCATGGTCACCTTCTGCTCATCGCACTCATCACTGTCACCTCCTGCTCATCACGGTCACTTTCTGCTCATCACACTCATCACGGTCACTTTCTGCTCATCACACTTATCACTGTCACCTTCTGCTCATCACACTCATCAACGTCACCTCCTGCTCATCACTGCCACCTTCTGCTCATATAGCTCATCATGGTCACCTCCTGCTCATCACTCTCACCTTCTGCTCATCACACTAATCACTGTCACCTCCTGCACATCACTGTCATCCCCTACTCATCACGGTCACCTCCTACTCATCACACTTATCACTGTCACCTTCTGATCATCACACATCATGGTCACCTCCTGCTCATCACTGTCACCTCCTGCTTATTACTGTCAGTCACCGCCTGCTCATCCCTGTCACCCCCTGCTCATCACTGTCACCTCCTGCTCATCATGGTCACCCCCCTGCTCATCACACTCATCACTGTCACCCCGTGCTCATCACATTCATCACTGTCACCCCCTGCTCATCACGGTCACCCCCTGCTCATCACGGTCACCCCCTGCTCATCACGGTCACCTCCTGCTCATCATGGTCACCCCCCTGCTCATCACGGTCACCCCCCTGCTCATCACGGTCACCCCCCTGCTCATCACGGTCACCCCCCTGCTCATCACACTCATCACTGTCACCTCCTGCTCATCACACTCATCACTGTCACCCCCTGCTCATCACACTCATCACTGTCACCTTCTGCTCATCACACTCATCATGGTAACCTTCTACTCATCACACTCATCATGATCACCTTCTGCTCATCACACTCATCATGGTCACCTTCTGCTCATCACACTCATCATGGTCACCTTCTGCTCATCACACTCATCATGGTCACCTTCTGCTCATCACACTCATCATGATCACCTTCTGCTCATCACACTCATCATGGTCACCTTCTGCTCATCACACTCATCATGGTCACCTTCTGCTCATCACACTCATCATGGTCACCTTCTGCTCATCACACTCATCATGGTCACCTTCTGCTCATCACACTCATCACTGTCACCTTCTGATCATCACACTCATCACTGTCACCTTCTGATCATCATGGTCACCTCCTGCTCTTCATGGTCACCTCCTGCTCATCACTGTCACCTTCTGCTCATCACACTTATCACTGTCACCTTCTGCTCATCACACTCATCAACATCACCTCCTGCTCATCACTGCCACCTTCTGCTCATCAAGCTCATCATGGTCACCTTCTGCTCATCACTCTCACCTTCTGCTCATCACACTAATCCCTGTCACCTCCTGCACATCACTGTCAGCCCCTGCTCATCACGGTCACCTCCTGCTCATCACACTTATCACTGTCACCTTCTGATCATCACACATCATGGTCACCTCCTGCTCATCACTGTCACCTCCTGCTTATTACTGTCACCCCCTGCTCATCACGATCACCTCCTGCTCATCACGGTCACCTCCTGCTCATCACTGTCACCCCCTGCTCATCACATTCATCACTGTCACCTCCTGCTCATCACACTCATCACTGTCACCCCCTGCTCATCACGGTCACCCCCTGCTCATCACACTCATCGTGGACACCTCCTGCTCATTACTGTCACCTCCTGCGAACACCTCCTGCTCAACAAGGTCACCCCCTGCTCATCACGGTCACCTTCTGCTCATCACGGTCACCTTCTACTCATCACTGTCACCTCCTGCTCATCACTGTCACCTTCTGCTCATCACACTCATCACTGTCACCTCCTGCTCATCATGATCACCTTCTGCTCATCACACTCATCATGGTCACCTTCTGCTCATCGCACTCATCACTGTCACCTCCTGCTCATCACGGTCACCTGCTCATCACACTCATCACGGTCACCTTCTGCTCATCACACTTATCACTGTCACCTTCTGCTCATCACACTCATCAACGTCACCTCCTGCTCATCACTGCCACCTTCTGCTCATCAAGCTCATCATGGTCACCTCCTGCTCATCATTCTCACCTTCTGCTCATCACACTAATCACTGTCACCTCCTGCACATCACTGTCATCCCCTACTCATCACGGTCACCTCCTACTCATCACACTTATCCCTGTCACCTTCTGATCATCACACATCATGGTCACCTCCTGCTCATCACTGTCACCTCCTGCTTATTACTGTCAGTCACCCCCTGCTCATCCCTGTCACCCCCTGCTCATCACTGTCACCCCCTGCTCATCACGGTCACCCCCTGCTCATCACGGTCACCCCCCTGCTCATCACGGTCACCCCCCTGCTCATCACACTCATCACTGTCACCCCGTGCTCATCACACTCATCACTGTCACCTCCTGCTCATCACACTCATCACTGTCACCTCCTGCTCATCACACTCATCACTGTTACCCCCTGCTCATCACACTCATCATGGTCACCTTCTGCTCATCACACTCATCATGGTCACCTTCTGCTCATCACACTCATCATGGTCACCTTCTGCTCATCACACTCATCATGGTCACCTTCTGCTCATCACACTCATCATGGTCACCTTCTGCTCATCACACTCATCATGATCACTTTCTGCTCATCACACTCATCATGGTCACCTTCTGCTCATCACACTCATCACTGTCACCTTCTGCTCATCATGGTCACCTCCTGCTCATCACGGTCACCTCCTGCTCATCACACTTATCACTGTCACCTTCTGCTCATCACACTCATCAACGTCACCTCCTGCTCATCACTGCCACCTTCTGCTCATCAAGCTCATCATGGTCACCTTCTGCTCATCACTCTCACCTTCTGCTCATCACACTAATCACTGTCACCTCCTGCACATCACTGTCAGCCCCTGCTCATCACGGTCACCTCCTGCTCATCACACTTATCACTGTCACCTTCTGATCATCACACATCATGGTCACCTCCTGCTCATCACTGTCATATCCTGCTTATTACTGTCACCTCCTGCTCATCACGGTCACCTCCTGCTCATCACTGTCACCTCCTGCTTATTACTGTCACCCCCTGCTCATCACGGTCAACCCCCTGCTCATCACACTCATCACTGTCACCCCCTGCTCATCACATTCATCACTGTCACCTCCTGCTCATCACACTCATCACTGTCACCCCCTGCTCATCACACTCATCACTGTCACTTCCTGCTCATCACGAACACCTCCTGCTCATCACACTCATCGTGGACACCTCCTGCTCATTACTGTCACCTCCTGCTCAACACGGTCCCCCACTGCTCATCACGGTCACCTTCTACTCATCACTGTCACCTCCTGCTCATCACTGTCACCTTCTGCTCATCACACTTATCACTTTCACCTCCTGCTCATCATACTCATCATGATCACCTTCTGCTCATCACACTCAACATGGTCACCTTCTGCTCATCGCACTCATCACTGTCACCTCCTGCTCATCACGATCACCTGCTCATCACACTCATCACCGTCACCTTCTGCTCATCACACTCATCGTCACCTCCTGCTCATCACTGCCACCTTCTGCTCATCAAGCTCTTCATGGTCACCTCCTGCTCATCACTCTCACCTTCTGCTCATCACACTAATCACTGTCACCTCCTGCACATCACTGTCACCCCCTGCTCATCACGGTCACCTCCTACTCATCACACTTATCACTGTCAACTTCTGATCATCACACATCATGGTCACCTCCTGCTCATCACTGTCACCTCCTGCTTATTACGGTCAGTCACCACCTGCTCATCACGGGCACCCCCTGCTCATCACACTCATCACTGTCACCTCCTGCTCATCACGGTCACCTGCTCATCACACTCATCACTGTCACCTTCTGCTCATCACACTTATCACTGTCACCTTCTGCTCATCACACTCATCGTCACCTCCTGCTCATCACTGCCACCTTCTGCTCATCAAGCTCATCATGGTCACCTCCTGCTCATCACTCTCACCTTCTGCTCATCACACTAATCACTGTCACCTCCTGCACATCACTGTCACCCCCTGCTCATCACGGTCACCTCCTACTCATCACACTTATCACTGTCACCTTCTGATCATCACACATCATGGTCACCTCCTGCTCATCACTGTCACCTCCTGATTATTACTGTCAGTCACCCCCCTGCTCATCACGGGCACCCCCTGCTCATCACGGTCACCCCCTGCTCATCACGGTCACCTCCTGCTCATCACGGTCACCCCCTGCTCATCACGGTCACCTCCTGCTCATCACGGTCACCCCCCTACTCATCACACTCATCACTGTCACCCCCTGCTCATCACACTCATCACTGTCACCCCCTGCTCATCATGGTCACCTTCTGCTCATCACACTCATCGTGGACACCTCCTGCTCATCACGGTCACCTTCTGCTCATCATACTCATCACTGTCACCTCCTGCTCATCACGGTCATCCCCTGCTCATCACGGTCACCTCCTGCTCATCACTGTCACCTTCTGCTCATCACACTCATCACTGTCACCTCCTGCTCATCACGGTCATCCCCTGCTCATCACGGTCACCTCCTGCTCATCACTGTCATCCCCTGCTCATCACGGTCACCTACTGCTCATCATACTCATCACTGTTACCCCCTGCTCATCACACTCATCACTGTCACCTCCTGCTCGTCACGGTCACCTTCTGCTCATCACACTCATCACTGTCACCTCCTGCTCATCATGGTCACCTCCTCCTAATCACCGTCATCTCCTGCTCATCACACTCATCATGGTCACCTCCTGCTCATCACGGTCACCTGCTCATCACACTCATCACTGTCACCTCCTGCTCATCACTGTCACCATCTGCTCATCACACTTATCACTGTCACCTCCTGCTCATCACACTCATCGTCACCTCCTGCTCATCACTGTGACCTTCTGCTCATCAAGGTCACCTCCTGCTCATCACTCTCACCTTCTGCTCATCACACTCATCACTGTCACCTCCTGCTCATCACGGTCACCTCCTGCTCATCACACTTACTACTGTCACCTTCTGATCATCACAGATCATGGTCACCTCCTGCTCATCACTGTCACCCCCTGCTCATCACAGTCACCCCCTGCTCATCACAGTCACCCCCTGCTCATCACAGTCACCCCCTGCTCATCACAGTCACCCCCTGCTCATCACGGTCACCCCCTGCTCATCACGGTCACCCCTTGCTCATCACGGTCACCCCCTGCTCATCACAGTCACCCCCCGCTCATCACGGTCACCCCCTGCTCATCACGGTCACCCCCTGCTCATCACGGTCACCTCCTGCTCATCACGGTCACCCCCTGCTCATCACGGTCACCCCCTGCTCATCACGGTCACCTCCTGCTCATCACGGTCACCCCCTGTTCATCACACTCATCACTGTCACCCCCTGCTCATCACACTCATCATTGTCACCTCCTGCTCATCACTGTCACCCCCTGCTCATCACACTTATCACTTTCACCCCCTGCTCATCACACTCATCACTGTCACTTCCTGCTCATCACACTCATCACTGTCACCCCCTGCTCATCACGGTCACCTTCTGCTCATCACACTCATCATGGTCACCTCCTGCTCATCACTGTCACCCCCTGCTCATCACGGTCACCTTCTGCTCATCACAGTCACCCCCTGCTCATCACGGTCACCTCCTGCTCATCACAGTCACCCCCCTGCTCATCATGGTCACCCCCCCTGCTCATCACACTCATCACTGTCACCCCCTGCTCATCACACTCATCACTGTCCCCTCCTGCTCATCACACTCATCATGGTCACCTCCTGCTCATCACTGTCACCCACTGCTCATCACACTTATCACTGTCACCCCTGCTCATCACACTCATCACTGTCAATTCCTGCTTATCACGGTCACCCCCTGCTCATCTCGAACACCCCCTACTCATTACGGTCACCCCCTGCTCATTACGGTTACGCTCTGCTCATCACGGTCACACCCTGCTCATCAGCGTCACACCCTGCTCATCAGCGTCACCCTCTGCTCATCACCGTCACCCCTGCTCATCACCGTCACGCCCTGCTTATCACCGTCACCCCCTGCTTATCACCGTCACCCCCTGCTCATTACGGTCACCCCCTACTCATTACGGTCACCCTCTGCTCATCACAGTCACCCCATGCTCATCACGATCACCCCATGCTCATCACGGTCACCCCCCGCTCATCACGGTCACCCCCTGCTCATCATGGTCACCCCCTGCTCATCACGGTCACCTCCTGCTCATCACGGTCACCCCCTGCTCATCACGGTCACCTCCTGCTCATCACGGTCACCCCCTGTTCATCACACTCATCGTCACCTCCTGCTCATCACTGTGACCTTCTGCTCATTACGGTCACCCCCTGCTCATTACGGTCACACCCTGCTCATCACCGTCACCCTCTGCTCATCACCGTCACCCCTGCTCATCACCGTCACCCCCTGCTTATCACCGTCACCCCCTGCTTATCACCGTCACCCCCTGCTCATTACGGTCACCCCCTACTCATTACGGTCACCCTCTGCTCATCACAGTCACCCCATGCTCATCACGATCACCCCCTGCTCATCACGGTCACCCCCCGCTCATCACGGTAACCCCCTGCTCATCACGGTCACCCCCTGCTCATCATGGTCACCCCCTGCTCATCACGGTCACCTCCTGCTCATCACGGTCACCCCCTGCTCATCACGGTCACCTCCTGCTCATCACGGTCACCCCCTGTTCATCACACTCATCGTCACCTCCTGCTCATCACTGTGACCTTCTGCTCATTACGGTCACCCCCTGCTCATTACGGTCACCCCCTGCTCATTACGGTTACCCTCTGCTCATCACCGTCACACCCAGCTCATCACCGTCACACCCAGCTCATCACCGTCACCCCCTGCTCATCACCGTCACCCCCTGCTCATTACGGTCACCCTCAGCTCATCACCGTCACCCCCTGCTCATCACCGTCACCCCCTGCTCATTACCGTCACCCTCTGCTCATCACCCCCTGCTCATCACCGTCACACCCAGCTCATCACCGTCACACCCAGCTCATCACCGTCACACCCTGCTCATCACCGTCACCCCCTGCTCATTACGGTCACCCTCAGCTCATCACCGTCACCCCCTGCTCATCACCGTCACCCCCTGCTCATTACGGTCACCCTCTGCTCATCACGGTCACCCCCTGCTCATCCCGGTCACCCCATGCTCATCCCGGTCACCCCATGCTCATCCCGGTCACCCCATGCTCATCACGGTCACCCCCTGCTTATCACTGTCATCCCCTGCTCATCACCGTCACCCCCTGCTCATCACCGTCACCCCCTGCTCATCACCGTCACTTCCTGCTGGTCACGGTCACCCCCCTGCTCATCACACTCATCACTGTCACCCCCTGCTCATCACCATCACCTCCTGCTCATCACACTCATCATGGTCACCCCCTGCTCATCACACTCATCACTGTCACCCCCTGCTCATCACGAACACCTCCTGCTCATCAAACTCATCACTGTCACCCCCTGCTCATCACGGTCACCTTCTGCTTATCACACTCATCGTGGTCACCTCCTGCTCATTACTGTCACTTCCTGCGAACACCTCCTGCTCATCACGGTCACCTTCTGCTTATCACACTCATCATGGTCACCTCCTGCTCATTACTGTCACTTCCTGCGAACACCTCCTGCTCATCACGGTCACCTTCTGCTTATCACACTCATCATGGTCACCTCCTGCTCATTACTGTCACTTCCTGCGAACACCCTCTGCTCATCACGGTCACCTTCTGCTCATCACACTCATCACCGTCACCTTCTGTTCATCACTGTCACCTTCTGCTCATCACACTCATCACCGTCACCTCCTGCTCATCACTGTCACCTTCTGCTCATCACACTCATCACTGTCACCCCCCGGCTCATCACATTTATCACTGTCAACCCCTGCTCATCCCTGTCACCCCCTGCTCATCACTGTCACCCCCTGCTCATCATGAACACCTCCTGCTCATCACGCTCATCACTGTCACCCACTGCTTATCATGAACATCTCCTGCTCATCACTGTCACCCCCTGCTCATCACATTCATCACTGTCATCCCCCCTGCTCATCACATTCATCACTGTCATCCCCCCTGCTCATCACATTCATCACGGTCACCCCCCTGCTCATCACATTCATCAGTCACCCCCTGCTCATCACACCCATCATTGTCACCTCCTGCTCATCACGATCACCTTCTGCTCATCACACTCACACACCCTGTCCGTGACCCTCACACCCCCTGCTCGATACCCTCACACCCCCTGCTAGATACCCTCACACCCCCTGCTAGATACCCACACACCCCATGCTCATTACCCTCACACCCTTTGCTTGTCACCTTCAGACCCTGTGCTCGTCACCCTCATCTTGGTCACCTCCTGCTCATCACCCTCATCATGGTCACCCCCTTCTCATCACTGTCACCTCCTGCTCATCATCCTCATCACCTTCTGCTCATCACACTCATTACCGTCACCCACTGCTCATCACTGTCACCTCCTGCTCATCATGGTCACCCCCTGCTCATCACTGTCACTTCCTGCTCATCACCCTCATCACTGTCACCTCCTGCTCATCATGGTCACCCCTTGCTCATCACTGTCACCTTCTGCTCATCACACTCATCACCGTTACCCACTGCTCATCACTGTCACCTCCTGCTCATCATGGTCACCTCCTGCTCATCACTGTCACCTCCTGCTCATCACTGCCACCTCCTGCTCATCACTGTCACCTCCTGCTCATCACTTTCACTTCCTGCTCATCACCGTCACCCACTGCTCATCATGGTCACCCCCTGCTCATCACTCTCATCACTGTCACCTCCTGCTCATCGTACTCATTATGGTCACCCCCTGCTCATCACCCTCATCATGGTCACCCCTGCTCATCACTGTCACTTCCTGCTCATCGCTGTCACCTCCTGCTCATCATCCTCATCACTGTCACCCCCTGCTCATCACACTCATCACCGTCACCCACTGCTCATCACTGTCACCTCCTGCTCATCATACTCATCATGGTCACCTCCTGCTCATCACTGTCACCTTCTTCTCATCACACTCATCACTGTCACCTCCTGCTTATCACTGTCAAACCCTGCTCATCACGGTCACCCCCTGCTCATCACGGTCATCAACCCTCATCATGGTAACCTCCTGCTCATCACTATCACCTTCTGCTCATCACTGTCACCCCCTGCTCATCACTGTCACCTTTTGCTTATAACCCTCACTCCCCTTGCTCATTACCCTCACACCCCCTGCTCATCACCTTCACACCCTGCTCACCACCCTCACACCGCCTGTCCGTAACCCTCACACCCCCTGTCTGTGACCTTCACACCCCCTGTCCGTGACCCTCACACCCCCTGTCCGTGACCCTCACACCCCCTGTTCGTGACCCTCACACCCCCTGTCCGTGACCCTCACACCCCCTGTCCGTGACCCTCACACTCCCTGCTCGATACCCTCACACCCCCTGCTCGATACCCTCACACCCCCTGCTCGATACCCTCAAAGCCCATGCTCATTACCCTCACACCCTTTGCTCGTCACCCTCATCACGGTCCCCTCCTGCTCATCACCCTCATCATGGTCACCTCCTGCTCATCACTGTCACCCCCTGCTCATCAAGGTCACTCCTGCTCATCACCCTCATCACGGTCTACTCCTGCTCATCACTGTCACCTTCTGCTCATCACACTCATCATGGTCACCTTCCGATCATCACTGTCACCTTCTGCTCATCACTGTCACTCCCTGCTCATTACCCTCATCATGGTCTCCTCCTGCTCATCACTGTCACCTTCTGCTCATCACACTCATCATGGTCACCTCCTGATCATCACTGTCGCCTTCTGCTCATCACACTCATCACTGTCACCTTCTTCTCATCATGGTCACCTTCTTGTCATCACTGTCACTCCCTGCTCATAACTGTCACCCCCTGCTCATTACCCTCATCATGGTCTCCTCCTGCTCATCACACTCATCATGGTCACCTCCTGCTCATCACTGTCACCTTCTGCTCATCACACTCATCATGGTCATCTCCTGCTCATCACCCTCATCATGGTCACCTCCTGCTCATCACCCTCATCATGGTTACCTCATGCTCATCGATCACTCTCACCCCCCTGCTCATTATCCTCACCCCCTGCTCATCACCCTCACCCCCCTGCTCATCACCCTCAACCCCCCTGCTCATCACCCTCACAACCCCTGTTCGTCAACCTTAGACCCTTTTCAGACTCACACCCCCTGTTTGTTACCCTCACACCCCCAGCTCATCACCATCTCAGACCATGCTCATCACCCTCACACACCATGCTCATCACCCTCACACACCCCGCTCATCACCCTCACACAACCAGCTCATCACCCTCACACCCCCTGCTCATTACATTTACCCCCCTGCTTATCACCCTCACACCCCCAGCTCATCACCCTCCCACCCCTGCTCATTACCCTCACAGCCCCTGCTCATCAACCTCACACCCACTGCTCATTACATTAACCCTGTTTGTCAACCTCACACCCACCGCTCAACACCTTCACATCCCCTGCTCATCACACTCACACACCCCTGCTCATCACCCTCACACCCCCTGCTCATCACCCTCACACCCCCTGCTCATAACCCTCACACCCCCTGCTCATTACATTTACCCCCCTGTTCGTCAACCTCACACCCACCGCTCATCACCTTCACACCCCCTGCTCATCACACTCACACCCCCTACTCATTTACCCCCCTGCTCATTACCCTCACACCGCCTGCTCATTACCCTCACACCCCCTACTCATCACCCTCACACCCTGCTTATCACCCTCACACCCCCTGCTCATCACACTCACACCCTGCTCATTACCCTACACCCCCTGCTCATCACACTCACCCCCTGCTCGTTACCCTACACCGCCTGCTCATCACACTCACACCCTGCTCATTACCCTACACCTCCTGCTCATCACAGTCGCACCCTGCTCATTACCCTACACCTCCTGCTCATCACACTCACACCTTGCTCATTACCCTACACCTCCTGCTCATCACACTCACACCCTGCTCATTACCCTAAAACCCTGCTCATTACCCTACACCTCCTGCTCATCACCCTCACACCCTGCCAATCAACCTCACACCTCCTGCTCATCACACTCACACCCTGCTCATTACCCTACAGCCCTGCTCATCACACTCACCCCCTGCTCATTACCCTACACCGCCTGCTCATCACACTCACCCCCTGCTCATTACCCTACACCTCCTGCTCATCACACTCACCCCCTGCTCATCACACTCACACCCCCTGCTCACCACACTCACACCCTGCTCATTACCCTACACCGCCTCCTCATTACCCTACACCCCTGCTCATTACCCTACACCTCCTGCTCATCACACTCACAGCCTGCTCATTACCCTACACCTCCTGCTCATCACACTCACCCCCTGCTCATTACCCGACACCCCCTGCTTATCACCCTCACACCCCCTGCTCATCATACTCACCCCCTGCTCATTACCCACCACCCCCTGCTCATCACACTCACCCCCTGCTCATTACACTTGCACCCTGCTCATTACCCTACACCCCTGCTCATTACCCTACACCTCCTGCTCATTACCCTACACCTCCTGCTCATCACACTCACACCCTGCTCATTACCCTACACATCCTGCTCATAACACTCACACCCTGCTCATTACCCTACACCGCCTGCTCATCACACTCACCCCCTGCTCATTACCCTACACCTCCTGCTCATCACACTCACCCCCTGCTCATTACCCTACAACTCCTGCTCATCACAATCACCCCCTGCTCATTAACCTACACCTCCTGCTCATCACAGTCACACCCTGCTCATTACCCTATACCTCCTGCTCATCACACTCACACCCTGCTCATTACCCTACACCGCCTGCTCATCACACTCACCCCCTGCTCATCACACTTACCCCCTGCTCATTATCCTACACCCCTGATCATTAACCTACACCTCCTGCTCATCACAATCACCCCCTGCTCATTACCCTACACCTCCTGCTCATCACGCTCACACCCTGCTCATTACCCTACACCTCCTGCTCATTACCCTACACCGCCTGCTCATCACACTCACACCCTGCTCATTACCCTACACCCCTGCTCATTACCCTACACCCCTGCTCATTACCCTACACCCCTGCTCATTACCCTACACCCCCTGCTCATCACCCTACACCCCTGCTCATCACACTCACACCCTGCTCATTACCCTACACCTCCTGCTCATCACACTCACAGCCTGCTCATTACCCTACACCTCCTGCTCATCACACTCACACCCTGCTCATTACCTTACACCGCCTGCTCATCACACTCACACCCTGCTCATTACCCTACACTCCTGCTCATCACACTCACACCCTGCTCATTACCCTACACCGCCTGCTCATCACACTCACACCCTGCTCATTACCATACACCCCTGCTCATTACACTTACCCCCTGCTCATTACCCTACACCCCCTGCTCATTACCCTACACCCCCTGCTCATCACACTCACACCCTTGCTCATTACCCTATATCCGCTGCTCATCACACTCACCCCCTGCTCATTACCATACACCCCTGCTCATTACACTTACCCCCTGCTCATTACCCTACACCCCCTGCTCATTACCCTACACCCCCTGCTCATCACACTCACCCCCTTGCTCATTACCCTATATCCGCTGCTCATCACACTCACCCCCTGCTCATTACCCTACACCCCCTGCTCATTACACTTACCCCCCCTGCTCATTACCCTACACCCCCTGCTCATCACACTCAGCCCTGCTCATTACCCTACACCCCCTGCTCATCACACTCACCCCTGCTCATTACCCTACACCCCCTGCTCATCACACTCACCCCTGCTCATTATCCTACACCCCCTGCTCATCACACTCACCCCTGCACATTACACTTACCCCCTGCTCATCACACTCACACCCTGCTCATTACCCTACACCCCCTGCTCATCACACTCACACCCTGCTCATTACCCTACACCCCCTGCTCATTACCCTACACCCCCCTGCGGATTACACTTACCCCCTGCTCATCACCATACACCCCCTTTACTTCTTTTTTTTATAACCCTATCCACCTGTACCCACTGCACTTTAACCTATTAACCCCACATCCCTCTAGTCATTGCCCCGCTCTTCCCCTTGGCACGGCCTGGCACACACTCACCTCCCAGCAACCCTACCAATAACAACCGGAAGTGACGGCACACGGAGTATTACAGTAATACATTTCCCAGATTCCGCAGCAAAAAGAAAAGCAAAGCCCAGTCAATCAGAGCACGGGCAGCGGATTAGGAAGTATTTCGGTACCGCCGTTTGAGTGACATGTGACTGCCGATCAGCACGCCTAGAGCAGCAGGGTGTGAGGGCACAGCCCATAACCAACATGGCGCCTCTGGCAGGAAGCTGACGGGGGCGTGTCTGTTTCACCTGTCACCTATAGGTAAATAAGTGACCCTCGTGCTACCGTAATTACACGTGTAGCTCAGCCTGTTTTATAGCTGACTGCTGAGTCATAAAATGAAAATGATCTTTTAGTGTTATTGGCTCTGTTTTGTGTATTCAGTTATGATGTGATCACATGACCTCACCACAGTTGTCCCAGGATCCTCTGCTTTCTTTACCCCTAGCAACAAAGCGCAGTGTGTGGGCAAATGAGTCCCGGTTTTACCCTAGCACTGCTCAGATTATCAGTCATTCAATTATTATAAATAATATAAATCAATACATATAAATGTATCTAAATAAATATAAATCCATACATAGATATTATCTAAATAAATATAAATCCATGCATAAATGTATATAAATAAATATAAATCCATACATACATATATATAAATAAATATAAATCCATACATATAAATGTATCTAAATAAATATAAATCCATACATAGATATTATCTAAATAAATATAAATCCATGCATAAATGTATATAAATAAATATAAATCCATACATACATATATATAAATAAATATAAATCCATACATATAAATGTATCTAAATAAATATAAATCCATACATAGATATTATCTAAATAAATATAAATCCATGCATAAATGTATATAAATAAATATAAATCCATACATATATATAAATAATATAAATCCATACATATTATATAAATAAATATAAATCCATGCATAAATGTATATAAATATAAATCCATACATATATATTGTATAAATCCATACATATTATATAAATAAATATAAATCCATGCATAAATGTATATAAATAAATATAAATCCATACATATATAGTATATAAATCCATACAGATATATTATATAAATAAATATAAATCCATGCATAAATGTATATAAATAAATATAAATCCATACATATATATTATATAAATAAATATAAATCCATGCATAAATGTATATAAATAAATATAAATCCATACATATATATTATATAAATATAAATCCATGCATAAATGTATATAAATAAATATAAATCCATACATATATATTATATAAATAAATTTAAATCCATATATATATATATATATATATATATATATATATATATATATATATATATATATATATAATATAAATCCATACATTGTCCGGGTATCTGTGAAGATTATTAAATTAAATTTATTTATTATATATATGGTTGTTAAGACCACAGGATTCATTATACATGAAACTAGTTACAGCAGTTGTATTTACTCTGCCAAATTATTCTTGGCTGTGTAAACCAGCACCCCCTCTCTCATTCATCACTTGTTTGAATAGTTATTTCAGAAAGAACAAAGGCTTAGACTGTTGTATAAATAAAAGCAGTGGGCTACTTCTAAATTAATATTACCATGATGGAGCCTCAGAGGTATATGCACATATATGGGCTTCCTGCCCAAGATGGGTAATGAACCCACAGGCCCCTGTGGGGCATAGACGGTCCGTCTGTGGGAATGATTGAATCTACAAACATGTTCAAGGAATTGTAACTGTTACCATCTACATGTCAAATGATCCCCTGTTGAGCTACATACCCATCCTGCCCAGCCATGTGTTCCTTGGGAGCATAGAAGCCAAGAATTACGATTTCAACATGTGACATTGCAGCTGTAAAATTCATTTTTAAAATACAGCCTGTATAATTTTAAATACTGTATACAAATGTGTATTGTGGACCTAAGAAGCAGTGACTAATAGTAACATATTAGATAAATATTTGCTGAGCTTGATAAATACTGGAAATAGATGTATAAATGTTTGACATTTTTAACAACATTGTTTCTTTATTTTACAGACAGCAAGATGTCCTATGAATATTAGCCATATACATGGATATCTTCTATTTTAACATAGAAATTGATAAATACTGGTGTTTGGTGTCAAATTGTACATTTTCTGTTATGTTAAATGAAATAAAGATGCTGACAATAGAGCTTTATTAATGCTAAAAGTTATAGTATGTTAAATAATCACTTTATAAGGATGTATTAAATTCTTAGCAATATTGATGATGAGATCTGCATTTGAAGTTGTTTGCTGCCCCCTAGGGGATTGAAACTGGCATGACAGTCAAACGAATTGACTGTTTAAAACACATGCAAATCCAAATAGCCAATCAAAAGTTTCAGCTCGAAGGGCCAATCAATACTCAGCTCCGTTTGGGCCAATCCGAGACAAGCATCAAAAGAGCTTATCAAAATCTTGTGGGAATGATTAAAGAAACAGGGGAGGAATTCTTTATTTCTTGGAATAAAGGTCCAGACAGCTCACTACTGAAGGGGGAGACAGACGGAAAAAAGCATTAACTTTTGGAGAGAAAATGCATAGGCTTTGGTGCCAAGCATATTCTCTGCCATTTTTGGGGACACTTTCTTGAACAAAGAAAGATTAACAATTCTTGAAGTCTATACCTGTGCACATTGTGAGCAAACCCTCCATAGATGATGTGACAGATACCCCGGCTACCCTGACTTGGTAGCTCCGCCAAAGTGGTCCTGCTTCCTCCCTGCCGACTGCAGCTATGTAGCTGGCAAGTGACCACAGCCTGTAGCCACCCCTGAAGCCTGACAGCACCAGTACTCAGGGTCCCACCCTGAAACAGACTCCAGCTACCCAGACTGGGTAGCTCTTCCAGAGTGTCCTTCCTCTGCCTGGAACAGGCTGCTATGTAGCTCAGGAAAGTGATTCTAGCAGGAGCCCACCCAAATAACTAGACATACTAGCATTCAGGTGAAACAGGAACTGATTTTATTGTACAACATACACTCCTTTTATACACACAGCTCATCTTGATAAAACAGGGAGACAATCACAGTTTTCCAGTCATTCCCGCCCCTCCAGACTGACTGGTGCCTCCATAGCAACCATAGTCTCACAGAATCCCAGGACACAGTGGTGACGGTTTTGAGGTTATCCTGGGGGAGCGGCGACACTTGAAAGCTCTCGGTCCCCAGATGCTGCAGTCCAAAAAGTGGCGTGATTCGTTATTGGGAACCGGAGATACAGCCCGTTGAAGTTATGGGGGTAGGGGTGTCCAAAACCCCTGGTTCCCAAAGCAGCTCCCCTCCGGTAATTATCCCACCTATTGTCCTCCCTAGGGGCTACTAATCCCCAAAAGAGCGGAGCTCTGGGGCACATGGTTGCTGGAGCGACCAGGGGTAAAGTTAGCGGGTGTTCTGCTGTCCTGTGGCCGACCGGGAGTTCCAGGAGCCTGGACAGCTTGAGAGGGGTTAGGCGGGTGTCCGTTGTGAGGCGGCCGACCGGGAGTTCCAGGAGTCCAGCCAGCCTAGGAGGGTTTTCCAGGTCATAGACCAGCTCTTTTCTAAACAAGTTTGGAACACAAAACCATGCAACCAAAAGCTTCCAGAGATTGTGGTTGCTCTGAGGAGCCCAAAACCACTAAGAAACAACAGGGGTGAGTTTGTAGGGGGTGGGGGGTAGCCTTAGCCATCTGGTATCCGTGACAGATGACCCACAAGAAACTCTGGAATATGAAACATTGATTTGCTTATTTGGGTAAAGTATATCATTTGATATTTTAAAGCAAATACATTCATTATTGCTACAGTGAAATTGCAGTTAGTAAATTTAAAAGGTCCCAATATGTATTTTAGCTTGCATTCATAATCCTGTGTAGCTTAAAACTAATCTTTTGTTTGCCAAGTAATTTATTATTGTAGCCATATAAATATATTTTAGAATTTGCCTTATTGCTGTTAAAAAAATTATTTCAGCTTAGATAAATCGGCATATAAACTGACTGTTTACATTAAGAATATATATAACTTCTGGTGTTTTAATTAGAGTTATATAGGATCATTTGTGGGCTAAATAGCTTAAGTATATTTGTCTGGAAGTTTAACAAACCATACCTTGGCATTTCATTGTGATATTTAAATGCAGCTCTGATTTGGGAGATTATTGTGAATAAGGTAATTTTTATGATCTTTGTATAGCATATTATAACAGCATAAATGTGTATAGTTTGATTCATAACCTGGTTCCTATAAATATAATTCAATGTGTCTATAAATTTTAACTAATATAAAGAATTTAGGAATATACATTAATTTTAATTGTTTTGTAAATGCATTTTATTAGGGGTTTATTTTAAAGAATAATTATTAAATATATTGTATTATAACACAGCCATATACTGACAACATATATATATATATATATATATATATATATATATATATAATATAAATCCATACATATATTATATAAATCCATACATATATTATATAAATCCATACATATATGCAGACATCCCAACCTGCAAAAACTAATTTATCTCCCGCTACTGCGCCGCCGCCCCCTCCCAGTTATATAATGGACACCTTGAAACCCTAAATAAGATAGAGACTTATCATTAAAGTAGCTTCCCACTAAAGTCACATTAAAAAAAGTAGCTTTATTGCACAACCACATACAACAAACCTATTTTCCAGTGATCGTACGCTTGTTGAATGCATAAATATTTTAGAATACGAAGTTTAATTACGTGCAGTAAATAAGGTAGTATTTGTGTTTTATTTTATTAAAATCAGTGGGGGCTTTTTGGTTACTGATGCATGCTTTGAGGGTTCTATAACGTCCCAGCAACTAAAGGCATTCCTTAAAGGAACACTTTTCTGTATTTGGGCCACATTGGATCATGGTAATGGAGTTTCAGGGAGATTGCATTCCATTTGCTGGCATCAGGGAGCTGCTATTACAATCAGGGAGACTCCCTGAACTTCAGGGAGAGTTGGGATGTCTGTATATATATTATATATAAATCCATACATATATATATATTATATATAAATATATATATATATATATATATATATATATATATATATATATATATATATTTAAATAAATCTAAATCCATATATATATATATATATATACACACAGTATATATCAATAAATCTAAATCCATGCATATATATATATCTTGGCCCCCCTGGTAATACTTACCAGTGAGACCCCCTCTCCTGAGGGGCGTGGACAGAGCTATCCACTCCCCTCATTTACATAAAAGCCTTAGAGAGACACTACCACTTCCTCCTCCTAGTTCTGTCCAGCCAGCAATTTGGTGGACAGGGCTAGGAGTCCCTCTCTGTTTTTTCACCTTCTGGGCTAGTGTCTCAAATTTGATTTATTTTTGGCTTCTTGGGCCTATGTTATTCAGCTGGTATCCTTCCAGTTTGGGTCATCTATGATTGTGGCTGTGGTCACCTAAGTTGGCGGTAGGCGTTGGAATTATCGTTACTTACGATTTTCCTGTGGGGGTCGCCATGTTACCGGGCTGTGTCTGAGGGCTGTTCCTTTGTGCGCGCGTGCCCATAAAACTTTGCCTTGGCATGGTCTTGAACAGATGCGTTCCTTTTCCCTGCAAGAGACTCAATATTTACAGCAACTTTAATACCTTGGTGAACTATCGTTCTGGTGGTAAGTGCTATGCACTAGTTTCATACAAATTTATTTTTGATATGAGATTTTTTTATGTGAGCTTCTGGGGCTTAATATTAAATGGAACAAACTATATGTGCAGTACTCATTATGGAACATGAAAATGATCCAGGTCACCTTGAGTCCCAACCTGTTACAGCCCAGGAGGAGTCAGGGGCAACATCATTTTTTCTTTGGTGTTGTAAATTTATTTTACTTTTAATTAAGTTCATATTATTTATTGGTTGGTTTAACTCTTTTATAGTAATTCAGCCCAGCCTTTGCCCCCTGTTCCCTATGTAATAATCATTGCTGGCAGGACAAGTGTGTACTGGCCAGATTTATGGTGGAAGCTTTTCTTTAACACCTGAGGGTTCTTTGGAAAATTTGCATAACCTTGATTGTGCTTCTGATGGTGAAGATTCAGAAAATGATTTACCTATGGTGTTTGACTCTACAAAAGTTTGTGAGTTTATTAAAGGGATTAAAAGTTCCCTGGGCATTGACGATGAACAGTCTCAAGTACCATCTGATTGGTTTAATTCAAATTCTGCTCCAGATCAGTTCTTTCCTGTTTCTGATACTTTAAAATCCAATTATTTAAATATTTTTTCAAAACCAGATAAACAAGGTGGAGTTCAAGATAAAATATATAAAAATGTTCCTTTGGAAAAAACTCTGCATAACCAGTTTGTTACTGTTCCTAAGATTGATGCTGCAATTGCCAGACTTTCAAAAAGAATGTTTTTTTCCTGTAGATGATGCAGGATCATTTAAAGATGTCATGGATAAAAAAAAATGGAACAAAATTTAAAGAGACTTTATCTTCAACAAGGGGCCTTATTTCATCATCTGCTTGCTTTTTTTACAACTTTAAAAGCTACTGAGGTGTGGTCTTCTAACCTAATTATTTTCAAGATAATGAAAATATTGTATCTTTTCTTACAGATTTTAATGTGGTTATGGTTACTTATTTTTGCCTATCAGCTGCTACCAGTATTTTGGAGCTTAATGCAAAGTCTATGTCTATTGCTAACCTTGTTAGAAGAGCATTGTGGCTGTGACATTGGGAGGCTGATCCAGGTTCCAAGTTGAATTTATTAATTCTTCCTTTTGAAGGAAATATGCTATTTGGTAAGCAATTAGGAACCTTAATTTCAAAGAGAACAGGAGGTAAGAGTCCTTTTCTCCCACAGGTTTTCAAAGGCCGAAAACATCCTTCCTTTGCTCACAGACAACATAATATGCATCAAAATTTTAACGTTTCTTCTAGAAAGGAATTTTTTCAGCATCAAGATGTAAGATCTAATTTTCAGTTTCGAGGTAGGGGACGTGGTAAGTCCTTTCCTTCCTTTCAGGCTAAAAAGCAATGATGGTGGGCTGACCCAGTTCTTGCCTCTGGGAGGAAGATTGCTCAATTTCAGGGAGGTCTGGGCGGCCAGTATATCAGACCAATGGGTTCTGGGGATTCTTCAGCATGGTTATCATCTGGAGTTCAGGAGAAAACCTATTCTTCCTTACTTAGTAAAAACTCCACTCCCCAGGGATCCTGTAAAATTAAAGGCCATATTAGAGTTTGTCAGCAAGCTCATGTGCAACAGTGTTATTCATTAGATACCAATCCAAGATTACGAAAAAGGATTTTATTCACCTCTTTTTCTGGTAAAAAATAAAGATGCTTCCTGGAGGCCGGTTCTAGATCTTCGAGTATTAAACACTTTTCTCAAGGTTCAGCATTTCAAGATGGAATCTGTTCTATCTCATCCCACCAAAAACCTTTTTGCTTTCCGTAGATCTAAAGGATGCTTATTTCCATATTCCTATTGCAAGACAGCACAGCAAGTTCCTCTGTTTCACGGTCGGAGACTGTCATTTTCAATTTTCAGCCCTTCCCTTTGGGGTTTCTACTGCTCCAAGGGTCTTTACAAAGGTATTGGTCCCTCTAATAGCAGAGTTACGTGTTAAGGGATTATTCATAATCCATTATTTAGACAACATTCTTCTACTGGCAAGGTCACGGCAAAAGGTATTGGCCCACAGATCTATCCTACTAAACTTTCTTCAGGATCACGGCTGGAACATCAATTTCCAAAAGAGCCAATTTCAACCTTGCAAAAAGTTAGTTTTCCTAGGGGCACACTTCAACACACAGAAGGAGATTGTGTCTCTTCCAGAGGTTCGAGTCAAGTTTCTTCTAAATTACTCTCAACAATTCCGCCATGTCAACTATCTTACGGCCCGCAAATGGATGAAACTCTTAGGTCACATGTCCTCTGTGATCCATATGGTGAGATGGGCCAGGTGGAGAATAAGTCCATTTCAGATTTACTTCATACAAGCATTCAACAGAAGCAAGGGTCTGTCTCAGCAAATCAAAATACCCATGAATCTGAAGATATCTTTTCTTTGGTGATCACAATCAAAGAACCTATTCAGGGGACTTCCTCTTCAGGAACCAAATTGGATTGTTGTTCAAACAGATGATTGCAAGACCTGTTGGGGGGCACATTGTCTAGCCAGATATGCCCAACGTACATGGGAAAGGAAACAGCAATCTCTTCCATTGAATCTTTTGGGGATCAGAGCGGTATTCTTAGCTCTCCTTGCATTCCAGCAATTATTGGAAGAGAAAGCAGTAAAGATCTTAACCGATAACAGAACAGCAGCAGCTTATCTCCAGTTTCAGGGAGGTACAAGAAGTCTAAATGCATTAAAGGAGGTATCTCCAATCTTCAGATGGGCACAACACCACATTCAGTTTCTCTCTATGGTCCATGTTCCGGGAATAGAAAATGTCAAGGCAGACTACTTGAGCAGAAGTCGAATTTCTCCAATCTAATGGCAACTGAGCAGATGGTTGTTTCGGAAGATAACCAACCTCTGGGGACTTCCAGAAGTTGATCTAATGGCCTCTGCATTGAACCATCAGGTTCTAAACTTCTTCAGCTGTTACCCGACACTTCTTGCATTGGGAGTAGATGCCTTTCTCCACGATTCGTCATACAACCTTCTTTATATAAAAAAATATAGAGTGTGGTGTACACAAGCGTATAGCACCCTCATAGGGGGCGCTTCCTGGAAGCTAGTACACCATAACACCAAAAAATAAAAAATTAATCAAATGATTGTATAAAGAAACAAATGCAAATAAATGTCCATACAAACAATCATGGAAGTTAGTCCAAATCAAAGATGGCAGCTCTCTGTCATAGGACAGTCATCCTGATGTATCGTGGTCTAAGGAAAGAAAGGAACAGAGGCGCCAAACATGGCCTAGTAACGCCAAGATATGTAGATACAAAACCAACAGATGAAATATACTCACAAGTGAGGCGCACCCGAATGGTGCTATTGAAGCAGACTGGAACTTAGGCAGTGGTCCAGCTCACTGATCACCACCAACACAACTCCAGATCCATAAAATCCTTAAGAGGGCCTGTAAGTTGATGCCTGGAGGGACAAGAGGAACACACAGACATAGCCCAGTAACGTTTGGACCAAGGAGATATATGACTGTTAAGTTGCACTTACAAGAAACAGAGCACCTCCAGGTGCAATATCAGCAGTACTGGGACCTCTCAGCTGCCCAGTGGACTGTATACTCCCAAAAGCAGGGCAGCACCGGTTCCAAATATATATTCCCAAAAAAACTAGAAAGAATATAAATATCCAGCGATGGCAAAAACTAGATAACAGCAAGTGTATATTAAAAAACTTTATTTAAAACAAGCAATGCGTTTCTCAGCCACCTATGGGCTGTTTCCTCAGGCTATAAAAAAATATTAAAAAACACTTGCTATATAACAGGAAATAATACTGGGCTATGTTTGTGTGTTCCTCTTGTCCCTCCAGGCAATAACTTACAGGCCCTCTTAAGGATTTTATGGATCTTTAGTTGTGTTGGTGGTGATCAGTGAGCTGGACCACTGCCTAAGTTCCAGTCTGCTTCAATAGCACCATTCGGGTGCGCCTCACTTGTGAGTATATTTCATCTGTTGGTTTTGTATCTACATATCTTGGCGTTATTAGGCCATGTTTGATGCCTCTGTTCCTTTCTTTCCTTAAACCTTCTTTATGTCTTTCCTACAATTCCTCTCATTCCCAGGTTGTTGAAGAGGATTCTTCTAGAACAAGCTACCTTCATTGTTATCCTTCCATTATGGCCTCAAAGGCCTTGGTTTCCTCTGGTACTCAAACTAGCAATTCAACCACCATGGCATCTTCCAGTCTCTTGGGACATGCTGAATCAGGGACCAGTGATTCATCCGAATCCACACCAATTCAAGTTAACGGCCTGGTTGCTGAGGTCTCAAGGTTACAACACTTGAGTATTTCAGCTCCTGTCATTCAGACGCTTCTTCAAGCCCAAAAAGGGAAATACACCCAGAGCATACTAATGTATCTGGGACATCTTTTCATTATGATTCATGATTTTACATGATATCTCTACAGCAACAATCAAAATATTTAATCTACTAGATTTTCTTCATGATGATTTTCTTAAAGGCCTCAGTGCTAGAACTCTTAAAGTTCAAATTTCTGCAATATCTGAAATATCTGGTATTAGGTGCACTCAGGATCCTTTAATTATTCAATTATTTCAAGCTTTGGCCCATATCCGGCCATCTATCAAAAAACTAATTCCATCCTCGGACCTGCCTTTGGTTTTGGACTCTCTTCTAGAATCTCCCTTTGAACCTATGTGAGGTTTCCTTATGGTTTCTAACTTTGAAAACGATCTTTTTAGTAGCCATAACATCGGCTCGACGAGTATCTCAACTTCAAGCTCTGTCAGTTAAGGACTCTAACATTATATTTCATCAAGACAAGGTAGTACTTTGTACTGTTACTGAATTCCTGCAGAAAGTGGTATCTGACTTTCATCAACATCAAGATATTGTTCTTCCTTCTTTTTGCCCTAAAAACTCAGAATCTCAAACTAAACCATTGTATCGTTTGGATGTTGTCAGATGTCTTCACATCTATGTCTCAAGGACCCAGAATATTCGTAAGACTGAAAGGTTATTTATTTTCCCTAAAGGTCCTCATCAAGGTCAGGCTCCATCCCGAACAACTATTTCTCGTTGGATTGTACCGGCTATTTCAAGAGCCTATAAAGAAAAAAGGGAACAGGTACCTGAAGGGATTAAGGCTCATTCAACTAGGACTGTATCAACTTCTTGGGGCGCTTCAAGCTAATGCTTCTCCAGAAGAAATCTGTCAAGCCGCAGTACAATACTTTTATTTCACATTATAAGCTGGATGTTCGTCAATCAGTTGCTGCCAAGTTTGGCCAAAAGATATTATCCTCTGTTGTCATGGAATAAATATTTATATTTTTTTCTGCAGTATTTTTGTGTACTTTGTATTTATTTCCCACCCTTTCTTTTAAGATTGCTCTGTATTCTCTCACTGGTAAGTATCACCAGGGGGGCCAAGATAATTGGAAATTAACAGCAAAATATAAGCAATTTCTATATCTTGGCCCATACCCTGGGTAATACTTACTAGGTTCCCTCCCTTTGTCTGGTTCACCTGTTTTGGCTGGACATCTCTAGGAGGAGGAAGGGGTAGTGTCTCTCTAAGGCTTTTATGTAAATGAGGGGAGTGGATAGCTTTGTCCACGCCCCTCAGGAGAGGGGGTCTCACTGGTAAGTATTACCCAGGGTATGGGCAAAGATATAGAAATTGATTATATTTTGCTGTTAATTTCCAATTATATATATATATATATATATATATATATATATATATATATATATATATATATATATATATATAAATCCAAACATATATATATATATTATATAAATCCATATTTATATATATATATATATATATATATAACAATGAACCATGGATTGCACTCACTGGTCTTTTTGAAAAAACGTGCCTTTAATGTAACGTTTCGGGGATTGTATCCCCTTCCTCAGACAGTGAAACACAGTGAAACACATACTTTTATAACACACATAACCAATAAACACAAGCCCCACCCCTAATTGGTAGTCATAACAACAGTAGTAAACAACCCTGTGTCATACAATCCTCATAGAATACAGAGGAAACTGTGAATTAATAGTGTAATCAGATCCTCAAATTCACTAGTGAGGAAGCAGTATCAATGAAATAAACATTGCAGTGACACAGTGCAAATGAGTTATCCTATAGTAGTGCCTAAAGAAACACATATATGAAAACAGATATGTGAGGACAAACATATGCAGATGAACCGTTTGCAGATACAATAAGTACGCTAACAATATTTCACTAACCAGGGAATGTACATCGAAAGAATAGCAAATAATCAGCTGCAGCTCATCCCTAGCATTGGCAGTGGGGACGCACCCGTGTCATAAGGATAACAAACATGGGGGCAGAGATCGGTGATATACCTGTAGGTATCATCGTATACAGCCGATAAGTTCCGCCATCGGGTACACGGACTGAGAGAGCACGTTGCATCAAGCATGTGTGTGACGTCACCGCCGACTAACAGCTGTGTAAACAAAACCAGCTGATCCGCTCGATCCGGCGTGTGCTGTCAGTGCAGGGGAAGATAATTGCACGGGAGACCATAACAGAGACTAAAGACCAATAAGAATGTGAAACAAATGGGAAACAATAATGATCGTAAACACGATGAGCAATAAAATAACACTACAGGTAAAAAAATACACTAAAAGGTAAAAAGAAGAAAGAAGTAAACGAAATAAAGAAAATAAAGGGCAGAAAGAGGATGAAATAAGATGAAATAAGATAGTAATGATGATAAAAAATGAGGGCAATAACAATGGGTGAAGATAATAAAATAAGAAATAGACAAGTTAGAAATGAGTAGAAATAAGTAAGTAAATTAAATAAAGTCAAATAGAATGAAGTAAAATAAAATAAATAAAGGAAAAAAGGGCTGACTGAAATTGAGTGGAGTGAGAAAAATAACCCAAAAGACATAGGAATAAAAGTGAGAATTGCAAGAGGCAGAGAATAAAGAGAAGAAAAGAAAAAGGGGAGAGAGACACAAAGAAACTACCAAACAAACAAAGGACCAAAAATAAAAGAGAACAAGAGCAAAGAGGAAAGCAGAGAAGAAGGGGGATATAAACAAAGCAAAAATGAGAGAGGGGGACACAGAAAACAGAAGAGGGGGGAAAAAACAACAAACAAATACATAAGAAAAAGACGAAAAAATAAGAAAAAGGTACACAAAGGACAGTGGACTCTCATGTCAAGGTGGTGGAGCAAGGTCTCATGGGATGGACACTCTCATTAAAGAAAACAGTGCCAGTCCAACATGGAATTGAGACCATGTGGATGTATCGTGTTAAGGCGGTATGTCCATCTGGCTTCGATTTGAAGGAGGATCTTGTTCCTGTCGCCACCCCGTCTCAATGGAAGAACATGGTCAATCAAAACGAAACGAAGATCAGTCGGATTGTGTCCAGCTTCCAAAAAGTGTCTTGCCACGGGTTGGTCACTCTTTTTGTTCTTAATTGCGGCCCTGATCGCTGATCTGTGATTGGCCATTCTGGTTCAGTCGTTTTACCTACATAGAATTTGGCACAGCTGCAATTGAGTAGATATACCACGAATTTTGTGGTGCAGGTCAACCGATGGCTGATGGTATACTTTTTATTCTTGTGTGGGTGGCTAAACGTAGCACCCAGGAGCTTGGAATTGCACGTAGTGCATCCCAAACATCGGTAGCATCCCATCTTCTTGGGTTGTAGCCAAGTCGTATCTGGATAGCAATGAACTGGATCGGTCTTCATAATTAGGTCCCTTAGATTGGTGTTCCTTTTGTATCCAACTCGAGGAGGAGCCCATGTCGACATTGGCAGGTAAGGATCCCCTTGGACTATATGCCAATGTTGGTGTAGGCTTTTTCCAACCAGTCGTGAATCTGGAGAGTATTTTGTGGTGAAGGTCATGCGTGGGTTACTCGACTCATCCACCCTCTGTGGGACTCCATCACCCATACAATTTTCTCTTGCCCGGTTAATGATTTTAGGCTGGTATCCTCTGTCACGGAATCTCTTGCTCATGGCCTCAAGTTGTTAAACTTGGTTGCCAATGTCGCTATTGGTTCTAATGACTCTGGTTAGTGGTGCTTGTGGGATTGCCTGTAGTAGAGCTCCCAGATGGCAGCTAGTAACGTGCGGCAATGAGTTGCGGTCAGTCGGTTTCTGGAACATGGTGGTGCCTAGTTTCCTCCCGACCTTGAAAATTCTTAGGTCTAGGAAATCTATTGATTCAAGGTGATAGTTGATCTTGAACTTGACCAGGCAGTCAAGTTGGTTGAGAGTCTCAAACCACGCATTAAGTTCAGATTCAGATCCTGTCCAGATCATGAAAAGGTCGTCAATATACCTTCGGTAGAATGCGACTGTGACGAAACCAATCTCGCCACTGTACATTGGAGGGCCTGTTATGGAACATTCTTTGGGCTGGAGGTACATGGGCTTAAGGATACCCAGAGACTGCATGGAAATATGGAATTTTATATGCTGGACACCCCATGTACTTTCATAACTCTGTCTTATGTCTATGTCACCCTGTATCCATAAATACAGGATGGGTACAGGGTGTGAGTGCCCCTTGTGGGAGCAATTGTGACTCTTTAAGCCAAGTGGGCATAAAAGACTCTATAGCTAATAAGAACTGTTCCTATATTCAGTAATAAGATGTATTCTATGTATGTTTCAGATCTGATTGTGTCTCAGGAGTCTGTCTGGGTAAACTGATTGTGTCCTTGTGTGATTATGTTAACTAGACTGCCCAACATCAGATTGTCTGAGTACTTAATATGTTATTCTGTTTTAAACCTGAAATGTGGAGCTTGGTCTCATGTTTGCAGGGAAACTGATCAAGGTTGTGAAGTGCTGATTCTGTATGCAGGACATTGTTCATCTGGTATTAACCCTTGGTACACTGTTGGTACCGTAACATTGGTGGCAAGCGACGGGATTGATCCTACAGCCAGAAGGACAGCTACAGGAGACACCATTCCGTGGATTTACAAGTTGGGGGCAACGCATGTCCCAGTACAGCGACCCTAAAAGCAACAGAATGGAACCAGCGGTGTTATATGAGGAGGAGGACCTGGATGGCCGGGATGCATTAAGGAAAGGCATCTGGTACCAGGCCCTGGATAATGTACAATACCAGCAGGGTAAGAGTCTCCCCAGTGAAGAGCAGCGGTTGCAGAAGCAAGTGGCCCTGCGGATGCCCTTCCTGGGAGAGCAGCCCCTGGAGGAATGGGTGAAGGCACTAGAGCACCGGGTATGGCAGGAGCTATGGCTGGAGGATGCCTACCAGGCGCTCTGGTGGTATATGGCACAGTATATACCCTGGACAGCTGAGCATGACAAACCAGAGGGAGAGGAGTTTGATGGTCCTGGCTTGTTATGGGAGTCCTTTGCAGAGCCTGACTTTGGGAGCCCTGCGCAGACCAGACTTCAGGACATTTTCTATGAGAGGGAGGCTAGGCATGACTGGGCTGACCCCCATGAAGTAGAGCCAGACCTGGCTCACTTAGCAGCCCTGGAGTGGGAACTGGAGCAGGACTACAGAGATCTCTTCCACTACATTGGGAGGGCTCAGCAGGACAGCAAGGTGGGAGACCCAGATCCAGACCCATTCAGCTGGGAGGATGTTGTGGAGATTTGCTGGGAAGGACCCCAGGTGGCCGGGGGAGATGGGACCGAGGTCTCTCCACGGTCCTGTAGGGAATTGGGAGCCCAGACTCCATTCCCCAGCGGCAGGCTGAGTTACAGGGGGCAGAGACAGTTGGTCCTGTCCCCCAGCAGCAGAGGAATATACAGGGAATTGGGAGCCCAGACTCCATTCCCCAGCGGCAGGCTGCGTTACAAGGGGTAGGGACAGTTGGTCCTGTCCCCCAGCAACACGGCTGTTTAGCCAAAGGGGAGACGATTGGTCTCCCCCTCCAGCAGCACAGCTATGTATCCAAAGGGGAGACAGTCGGTCTCCCCCTCCAGCAACCAGGCTCCCACCAGGCTACTTCCATGGTAGTACTGGCACCTGGGCAGAGTACAGCTGGTCTCTGCCCACCTCGCAACCCACCAATTCAGCGTACCCGTCCCCCACACAGCTGTGGTGAGGCACCTGGAAATGGACAAGTTTTCCCCGTACTCCAGTGTAGTAACTATTTATTGTGGGTGGGCTGTTCTACTAATTGTGTTTTAAGGGTGGGTTGCTGGACTAACCAGGGCACTGACCGGCAGGAGGTCAGATACCCTGTTAGTCTGTTTGGAAAAGGGGAGAGATGTGACGAAACCAATCTCGCCACTGTACATTGGAGGGCCTGTTATGGAACATTCTTTGGGCTGGAGGTACATGGGCTTAAGGATACCCAGAGACTGCATGGAAATATGGAATTTTATATGCTGGACACCCCATGTACTTTCATAACTCTGTCTTATGTCTATGTCACCCTGTATCCATAAATACAGGATGGGTACAGGGTGTGAGTGCCCCTTGTGGGAGCAATTGTGACTCTTTAAGCCAAGTGGGCATAAAAGACTCTATAGCTAATAAGAACTGTTCCTATATTCAGTAATAAGATGTATTCTATGTATGTTTCAGATCTGATTGTGTCTCAGGAGTCTGTCTGGGTAAACTGATTGTGTCCTTGTGTGATTATGTTAACTAGACTGCCCAACATCAGATTGTCTGAGTACTTAATATGTTATTCTGTTTTAAACCTGAAATGTGGAGCTTGGTCTCATGTTTGCAGGGAAACTGATCAAGGTTGTGAAGTGCTGATTCTGTATGCAGGACATTGTTCATCTGGTATTAACCCTTGGTACACTGTTGGTACCGTAACAGCGACCTCTTTCTTATGGTAAATATTCATCACTGAACACTCGTACTGCTCCATGTAAAGATTGGCCAATGATGGGGCCACATTCGACCCCATCGCTGTGCCCGTGATCTGTTGGTAGAACGATTTCTCGAATCGAAAATAATTCAAAGTGAGGCTCATATCCAAGACTTCCAGAAGAAAGTCCACGGGGGGACCTACTATTGGGTAGTTGTTCAACGTGTCCTGAACACAGGCTTTCCCATCCCCATGGGGTATGATGGTGTACAAACATGTCACGTCAGCAGTGACAAGTATCCACTCATCTTCAATCATCACTGGTTTAAGAAGATCCAGTAAGTGTGATGAATCCCTCAGAAAGGATGCCATTTGCATCACACATATATATAAATATGCAGCAAACAAATGCACTCACAGGTCTTTGTTTTCAAAGTGTCAAAACAATTTATTTAACGTTTTGGGGATCAGCACGTCCCCTTCATCAGAATAACAAACAATGTGAAATTCCACTCTTAACCCTTTGAGTGCTAAGTACTTTCCCACCTGGGTGCTAAGGTTTTTTTAAAATATTTTTTTTTAAGGCCCTTTCAGTACAAGAGGTACACAATGTAAGAGGGGGTTCCACAATGGCTTCTAAACACATAGAACAATGAGATTCCTCAATGTCAGACATGTTGAACAGACAATAGCCAATAGGCAATAGCCACAATAGTAGTTAAACACTTTATTTATTGATTTAAACAATTGTTTGAGAAACGTGTACTGCACTTTTAGGTAATAAAAAAGCACACAAATTTTCCAAAACTGCTACAAAACGTTAATTTACTATTTAAAATTAGCTTCACCTAATCAATGGCTCCAAAAGTTATTGCACCCCAAGAGTAAGGGGAGAATTAACCTCTACAAGGCATTTATAGTCACAAATATGTTAAATTTGAAAAATATAACCCCTGCACCTCTCCACAGCTCTGCTGTGGCGCATACCTGTCCCCAGGGTACTTCAAAATGACTCTACAAAGATCCGGATAATAGAACACCAGTCTAGGCTCAACTGGAGCTAATGCCTTCTGCCTTCTCAGCCAGAGTGAAGTGCGTGTCTGAGCATGCGAAAATAAGCCCCGCCCATCATGTCCGATGATCGTATAGGCCTGAACAACAGCATGGTGAAGCGGTTTAGAGAATAAGCCATGTGGATTTAATTTAACCCCTAAGTACACTCAAAATACGGCCAAACTGTTTATATGCAAATCCTGTATTTTCCAATAAAAACCGTTAAGCATATTCCTGCCTCTCCCAGTGTCTCTTTATAATGCTGTTAAGCCCATTATAATGCTTGGCCCAATATTTCAATAAAATAAGTTAAGCATAGGTTTCTCAGTAATACCCCTTTGTTTTACAGGTCTACTGCTTACCCCTTCCCTTGCAGGGAAATAAATGTCAGCCAGTTCTGAAATACCAAGTCTCCTCAGAAATAAAGGGCTGCACATACCTCAATGCTGCTTGTAGCATGAAACTGTTCTCCACACTGAAGATGTCTCTTGTATTACCTTCAGAAGCTCTGTGGGAACCAACATGGATCTTAGTTACATCTGCTAAGATCATCAACCTCAGGGCAGAAATCTTCTTCCATATCCCCCTGAGGAAAATAGTACTTACCGGTACCATTTAAAATAAAAAACTTCTTGATTGAAGAAACTAAAACTAACACCTCACTTTACCTCTTCCTAGTATAACACAGACAAAGAGAATGACTGGGGTGGAGGGAAGGGAGGAGATATATATACAGCTCTGCTGTGGTGCTCTCTTTGCCACTTCCTGTTAGCAGGAGGATAAAATCCCACAAGTAAGGATGAAATCTGTGGACTTGTATCTTGTAGAAGAAATGACATCCAGTTTCTTCAATCAGAATCATTTTAATCGACCATGTCCCTAAACTCTACAGAGGGGGTGACCAGGATAAAGTGCTTCTCAGACGTGAAGCGGAATGGATCTTCCGTTTAGGAACCATCCAACTCCGGGGTCTTAACTCCATTCCGGACTATAAGACGATCATCTAGGAGATGGCACCAGGAACATACCTGGGGTGCTGTGTCTCTATGAGGGTAGGACCAGCCATGGCCGGGTTGGTGGCATACCGATAGGTTTGCATGTTTTCCTGACCTATGGCTGAAGGTGGAGGAATGGTTAGGGTTTATTTTTAGACCCGGTCGATGCCCTCACCTTTCTCCCTTTGATGAGTACTTGTCACCTTTTTTCCGCTGTCCCCTAATAATATCCTACGGGACATTTCTATGATTAATGAAACATAATGTAATATGATGCTGGGATTTACAGTTTACTCTCTTTGTTCTTTGTTTTTATCTGTATAGGGGAAATTCTATATACTGGGGGCAGACCCTAGATCAATAGGTATATAGTTTGTAGGAGGATGCTTGGAATTATTATGGCAAGTATTTATGGCCATAGGTACTACAGTATGCTTATTATATAGTAAATAATTAACATTTTTTAAAACACAGATGTATACACTTCTGGAAATGAGTTACAGATGTTTGATCATATGAAGGTCTATCCACATGAGCTATAATGTAGAAGTCCTTACAACAAACAGTACTCTAGCCAGTCTTTTTTGTTATTTCTAATTTGTTATATATAAAAAGTTACACATTAAATATATATTAATTCACACATTTGAAATAGCATGAATAATAGAACATGCATCGCTTAGAATCACTAAACAGCACTGTCAGGGTCGCAGGAATCAGACTGAGACGAGAAGTGCAAAAATAATCACACCAGAAGCGCCAAAATAGGCTCCGCCCCTTAAGGTCAAAAGTCAGAGTAGGCCCAAACACTGCATGGAAATGCAGTTTTGCACTAAAGTAAAAATACACACACAATATAACCCTCTAGCATAAAACCAATAAGTTTTAAGTGCCAAAAATAAAAAACATAAAACATCGTTTTTTATATTGTCTCCCATGTCACATAATGCCCAAATATCAACTAATGATATAAATATAAAATAGGGACTCCAGTAGCACCCCTCTTATTAAAATAGGTTTTACTGCTTACCCCATTCCCATACAGGGAAATAATGCCAGCCAGTTCTGATACACCAAGTCTCCTCAGAAAAAAAGGCTGCACATACCTTAATGCTGCTTGTAGCATGAAACCGGTCTCCACACTGAAGATGTCTCATGGTTACCTTCAGAAGTCTTGTGGGAACCAGCGTGGATCTTAGTTACAAATGCTAAGATCATCAAACCTCAGGGCAGAAATCTTCTTCCATATCCCCCTGAGGAAAATAGTACACACCGGTACCATTTAAAATAAAAAAACTTCTTGATTGAAGAAACTAAAACTAACACCTCACTTTACCATGTCTTCCTAGTATAACATAGGCAAAGAGAATGACTGGGGGTGGAGGGGAAGGGCTATATATACAGCTCTGCTGTAGTGCTCTTTGCCACTTCCTGTTAGCAAGAGGTTAATATCCCACAAGTAAGGATGAAATCCGTGGACTCGTCATATCTTTGTAAAGGAAAACGCAAGTGAGGAGAGGGAGGGAGAGCCACACTGATCAGAGTAAATATTTACTAACATGATCAGACAAATGGGTCTCAACATCGAGGCATCACTGCAATACTGTTTGAGCGGCTCCTGCGCTCAGATTACCCTATCCCTGCATGTTTTAACTAAAATATGTTCCATAGTGTAGCGGTCTCACCTGTGCGCGCTCCCGGCGCCCATAAACCCGATCCCGCCCCCCTCTGGCGTATATCCGCCATTGATGAGCCACCCACCCGCCTCCCAGCAGTTGCTCCTACCCACCAATGATCGGCACCATCGATGGCCCTCTCTGCATCTGTGGGTAAAAAAGTTATTGCTGTGATGCCTCAATATCGAGGCATCACAGCAATACATTAAAAGCGGATGGAAGTGATCACGCTTCAAACCACAGAGGACGTGCCAGGAACGTCCTTGGTCGTTAAGGGTATTTTTTTGTAGGACATTCCTGGCACGTCCTCGGTCGTTAAGGGGTTAAATATTACAAAATAAAAAAAAAAAAGATATCACCTACAGTAAGTTCATATTTTGCTTAAGCCACTCACCAACTTACAAGTTGTCCCAATGTTGACTGGTCCTAACACTGAAATGTGATGCCTTTCTGGGCTGTAACATTCCTGCTGTAACTATATATTTCCTGATTTTAACTTTACTAAATTTATTAGCTGCTACCTTTATCGCAGCTACTTCAGCTACATGTTAAGTACTCAACTCCTCTGAAAGCAACCTATTGTTGCATTGCGCTACCATAATATTACCCTCTAATTCAGCAATGTGTTTTTCTAATTTTAAAGTATGCTTACGCCAATCTTCTACTTTCTTATGTTGTTCCCTATATGCTGTACACATTATCCATAGCCTCCGTGCAGCGGGCTGTTCTTTTCCTCTCTCAACAGGCACTTCCTCTAATAGTTTTAATTGCATCAACAAGATTAGCTTTATTAAGAGTCAAGTCCCATTGCTCACACAACCCGCTCCTTTAGCTACCTTATGTGCCACATCATTATAAGGTGAATCATCCCACCCGGGATAGTAACGTCTTTGACAACGTTAACTCTTTTGTTAAAGATCGTTACCCCTCAATAAAACTTTATTTTGTGAATAGGTTCGTTATTTATTTATGATTTGACAGTGTAACACCCACAACCAACACGAGTATTTCAACAGTCAAATACTTAAATACCCCAAACTTGTCGCCAAATG
Source organism: Bombina bombina (assembly GCF_027579735.1). Taxonomy (NCBI): domain Eukaryota; kingdom Metazoa; phylum Chordata; class Amphibia; order Anura; family Bombinatoridae; genus Bombina; species Bombina bombina. The sequence continues at coordinate 327,136 of NC_069506.1, read as the reverse complement.
ATGTATTGCCTAATAAAATGTATACCTTAATACATATGCTAAAAGCAATAATTGAACTCCTTGCTATACTTAATAGGTATAAAAGTTTATTCACAAAAGAAAAGAACAATCTTAAACAACAGTGTATAATAACAACTTGTTTATATAAAAGTAAAATAAATCACTACATCACCAGATCATGCATCATATATGTTCCACTTTGGCTGAGGATTCCCATCAACTTCAGACCGAACGATATAGAAGATCTGGGAGTTTCAATATTATTTCCAAGTGGCACGTCTCTGTCCTTGGAATGAGAAGTCCAATGAAAGAAAGGTCCCAGATCCTTTATATACACTCTAATAATACTAATTATTACATTAGTTTTTGCAAAACTGTCTATGTGTCTCTTATTCTTGTCCAGATGTATCTGGTGCAACAAATGTCTCATCCATGGATGAGTCATTTGTTCTTTTAGAATACATATTGTTTTGTTCAGCATTTATTCAATCAAAACAAGTTATATATAAGCTTCAATCATTATGCCATGTCAGCAACTCAGGATATCTTTATTCTATATAGATTCATAAAGGCCAAGAAGACTGGTTCACATTCATCATACTCTATATGGCCTGCCATATCACATTTGTATCACAGTTGGTTATATATATATAAATCCATCCATATATATTTATATATATATATAAATAAATCCATACATTAGGTTGCGCATTTGAATATTTATTAATAAACAAATCCATTGAAAAAAAGTTATCTGATTGCGCATGCGCAGTTAGCTTTGTTTACCCAACGTTAGCATGATATTGCTTCCTTCGCATGCACATTATCAGCGGTAGAAAAATCTAACAGAGACCCTTTACTCCCTGCATTCCTCTGTGCCTGCGCACGCTCAGATCAACAGACTTAGGGGTCAATTTATCAATGTCTGTCCGACATGATACGCTGTCGGCATTTAACATTGCACATGCAGTTCCCCAGAACTGCTTGTGCAATGCCGCCCCCTGCAGATTTGCGGCTAATCGGCCACTAGCAGGGGGTGTCAATCAGCCCAATCGTATAGGATCGGGCGGATTGAAGACAGCAGCGGACAAGTTATGGAGCAGTGATCTTTAGACCGCTGCTTGATAACTGCTGTTTCCGGTGAGCCCGATTGCTTGCACGGAAACAAGGGCATCAAGCTCCATTCGGCGCTTGATAATTTGTCCCCCTTAGGCTGCTCTCGTGGTGGGCTTTTACACATGCGGAATGTCACACCTTCTGCTCCCTTCAGGTCACTTACTAACTTTGTCATATATTTCAGTCCCTTTTCTCATGTCATCAAACACTTTGTAGCCATTATGGTTACACTCTCTTCAGCCACTCTAAAGTCAGGGTTCCAAGCTCCTCTTCCCATTTTTTGCGGTTGGACAGTCTGCAGTTTAGGGATAGTAATATTATTTTATTCTTAGAATGTTTTTTTTTTCATTTCTGTAGTGTAAGCAACCCTCCTCACCCACCAACCTCTGACCCCCCCCCCAACAGCTCTCTAACCCTACTCCCTCTCACTAGTCTGACAGTACCCAGTGTGTAGTTGTATCTTTATTTTATTTTTTAATAATTTTTTTTTTGTCTGTAGTGTAATGGTCCCCCCTCCTACTCAACTGGCCCCCCCCTCCCTCACTCGTTTCTGTGGCATAGTGGCCCATCCTTCCCCCACCCAAAAAAAATCTGTAGCATAAGGAACCCTCTGTTCAGCGATGCGCCGCCCTCCTTCCTTCTACTCTACCCACGGCATCAACGCAAGTTAATGCAGACAGTAACAGAGTGCCACTGTCTGCGCTGCGTTCATAAGGAAGAATGATCAGTTCAACCTTACCAAATGAAGGCAGATGCCTTCTGCCTCTGGTTGCAGTCTTAGCTGTCAAAGCTGACAGTGGGGACCACAGCATGAGGTAGAAGTAGGTACGCTGAGCAAAGTACCCTGTGATGTAGAACCTATGTCCTATAGGCTTAAGCGGTTAAACTAACGTTCTTGTATAGAGATATATAGAAGTGGAAGCTCTGCTTATTGTCCAATGAGACTTCAGGCGTATTATGTTCCAGGTTTGATTTTACAATCATTAAATAACACACTTTTTAAAACCACGAATAAGTGTATTTAATGTAATTCATGTTTTTTGTTTTGTTTAACTAAGATGCACAAAACCATAAAATGAACGTTTGCTTACACCCACTGCTGCGTTATTTCTTCTCTAGCAGTGCAGAAGAATTTCTCAGACCCTCATCTTCACTTGAGTCACCCGTTGGAGAAATGTTCCCCTTGAAAGAGGGCGAAATGACTTTCTCAAGGAGAGCTAAGAGCAGGTCATTCCTACGGCCATCCTCCTCCAGTTTTTGTGTCAACCACTCTAAAGATTGTTTTTTAATCTGAAGCTGCCTCTCTCGTATGGCCACAAGCCTACTGAAGTTCTCAATAACTTTGTTGTCCAAATGGTGCTGCCCTGTTTTGTAGTCCTCAATAAAGTGAAATAAATTTGACATGAACTGATCTTCTGGTTGGTCAGCAGTACTGACATGGTTATCTGGGAGAGGTTCAGCTGTTGATTGGGCATCAGTAGAAGAGCTAATAAAGTCACCGGCTAACACAGGATTTACATCAGGCAGGTCACTGTGTATTACATCTGAATCAGCAATGTCGTTATCCATTTGTTGCATGTTCTCTACAAAATCCCCACTGTCGTACTTTTTGAACAGATCTGTAATGAGGGGGATAGACATCTTGCAGTGAACTGTCTCATATATAAAAACACAGACAGATGCTTTAGAAGTACTGAGTAGTAAAAACATTAACTGAACATGAATAAGTCAATCAACAGTTACAAAGAGACCGCTTACATATCTGATTGGCGCAAAATGTGTGGCGCATGCACAAGCTTGCACAAATGTTTTAGCCAAATATCCTGGGTTCAACACATGGGCAAAGACTAATTTGTCAAAGGAAAACAAAAAAAAGAAATATAGAGAAAATAAAAAAAAGATAGAAATAGAGCAGTTTATTTTAATTCTATATCAATCTACATTTTGCTTGAAAGCTTTTCATTGAGTGTTATGTACAATGTTACATTTATATGTCAATAGCTATCAGAAGGAAGAGTTATTTATTACCTTGGATATAAGATATTGGAGAGGTAATATCAAGTGAACTTGTTGTGTCGTCTGGTTCAATATCTGCAGATGACAAATGAAGTTGTCCCTCTATCGGTGTCGCTGGCGATGACTGGCGATCTACAGCTTGCTTACTACTGACTGCAGCACACTGCTGCACGTCTGCAGCTGAGAGAAGGGCACAATTCTCTTTAACTACAGATTTTGCGTTTCCATTTTCTGTAACAGAGAATTAATTTATGTCAGTGTTTCATAGAAACGTTGCACTAAATGTAAATACAGCATTACGGATAAATACATTTACTCATGTGACAACAGATGAGGAAACAAGACTGTAAGTTTACCACTTACTTGGAGAAGCAAGAAACTTTCAAAGAAGGTTCAGCAAACCACAGACCTTCTCTCCTTCTTGGGGTCATATTCATGTGTAACCAAAGAGAAAGGCAATGAGATGCATGAACTCTATAACACATTGCACTTGGTCAGAAGATACAGAGACAAAGGGGCTGATTTAAGAAGCAGCACATGCGGCTGTTTCTGCACAAGCCTTCAGCATATGCTGTCGGCATTTGTCGATGTGAGGCGGTCGGCGGACATGATCCGTTACAGCGGATCATGTCTGCACGCACATTAATAAATCGGCCCCAAAGTGTACTTTTCACATACTCTTCTGAGTCTGTTGGTGTTTGTATAAGCTTTCTCTTTAGTCATTACAGCATGTGCTACTTCTTTATAGACCAACGAGCATAAATAGTGTACGGCTGTATCTGAAATTACATTCTTTACATATTACCAGTGTTCTTGTGCTCATAATCAAAACCCAGCATTTTAATGAAAAAATAAGGATTTCTATAATGTGAAAAGTTTCGGTCTAGTGGAGCTGCACTGCAGATTGATGATTACTGGACCTTAAAGAGACATGAAACCCAAACATTTTCTTACATGATTCAGATTCCAATGTATTTCTATTATCTAATTTGTTTCCTTCTCTTTGTATTCTTCGTTTAAAAAGAAGGCTAAGGAGACCAATCGAGTATGTTGTGAGACAGATGATGAATTGAGGACCATGCAGCAGGTTTTTCACCTAGAAAAGGAAAGAAATGAAGGGGGGGGGGGGGTGCAAAAAGAGAGCAGAGAGGGAGAACACAAAATGAACTACTCCCCCTGAGGTTTTTACTACATTAGAAGGCAACATCATATACTTAGTTGGAAATGTTATTAATGTCTCAGGACTTGAGTTGTCCAATGAGGAATATGAAGTATTAAACCTAGGACTTGGGTTGGTACCAGATGATAACTTCAAGCGGTTTGACACCTTGATTGATCTTAGATTTGTGAGAAATTTGACTTTGAGACAACATTTTTGTGACTCTCCTCCTGAGGATACCACCATGGCTGTAGACAACATACATGGAGGTGAGGCCAAATTAATGAGGGGTGATACCCTGAACTTCAATGACGTTTGTTGTCTGCAAGACCTGGAAGGTCTCACAGAGGATGCCACAAATACTAGCCCTAGTGACAATGAGGAAGTTGGAGGTGGAAGGATTATGAACACTTTTACTAGTAAATCATCATTCTACCCTATACAGAGTAGGGGTTCAGTTTTAGAACTTTTCCACAAGAGTGTAGAGAAGGAACTTACGGAATTAAGTAATAATCTAACTAAGAGTAAGCAGAACCTGAGTAAAGAATGTGGGTATGATATCATTAAAGAGCAGAAGAGATCTAGTAATCAGGGGCGTGATCCGATATACGGCGCAGGTTTCGGCGCAAGCGTGGAAACCTGCGCCGCCCGTAGTTTCAGCTCGCAACTCGAGCTATCCAATATACCCCGCCGGCAATTGCTAAAGTGCCGTAAGTCGGATAAACTAGCGATGTCCAGAAATCTGCGTAAGTACAAATTTCTGGAGTCGCCAGTGACTTACGGCACTTTAGAAACTGCCAGCGCCTACAAAAACTGACTAAAGTATTAAATCTCCTGTACTGTCTAACACGCCTCCCAAACATAGCCAGACACGTATACCCCTATATCCGCTATCCCCCCTCACTCTCCGAATAATAAATGTATTAACCCCTAAACCGCCGCTCCCGGACCCCGCCGCACCTAATAGTTATTAACCCCTAAACCGCCGCTCCCAGACCCCGCCGCCACCTACATTAACTACCCCTTAATGTGAGCCCCTTATTCCGCCGCCATCTATATTACCTACCCACTAATGTGAGCCCCTTACACCGCCGCCACCTACATTACCTACCCCCTAATGTGAGCCCCTTACACCGCCGCCACCTACATTACCTACCCCCTAATGTGAGCTCCTTACACCGCCGCCACCTACATTACCTACCCCCTAATGTGAGCCCCTTACTCCGCAGCCACCTACATTACCTACCCCCTAATGTGAGCTCCTACCCCGCCGCCAGCTATATTAAAATTATTAACCACTAATCTAATCCCCCTAATAAAATAAAAAAGCCCCCCAAAATAAAAAATTCCCTACCCTATTCTAAAATACAAAAGTAATCAGCTCTTTTACCAACCCTTAAAAGGGCTTTTTGCAGGGCCTTGCCCCAAAGTAATCAGCTCTTTTACCTGAAAATAAAATACAACACCCCCCCCAACATTACAACCCACCACCCACATACCCCTACTCTAACCCACCCAAACGCCCCTTAAAAAAAAACTATCGCTAACCCCCTGAAGATCATCCTATCTTGAGTCGTCTTCACCCAGCCGAGCCGAATTCTTCATCCAAGGTGCGCAGAGGAGGTCCTTGATCCGGTAGAAGTCTTCATTCAAGCGGGGCAAGAAGAGGTCCTCCATCCGGTAGAAGTGTTCATCCAGGCGGCGTCTTCAATCTTCATCCATCCGGAGCGGAGCGGAGCCATCTTCAAAGGAGCCGTCGCGGAGCCATCCTCTTCTACAGACGGACTAACGACGAATAAAGGTTCCTTTAAGGGACGTCATCTAAGATGGCGTTCCTTCAAGTCCGATTGGCTGATAGAATTCTATCAGCCAATCGGAATTAAGGTAGAAAAAATCTGATTGGCTGATGCAATCAGCCAATCAGATTGAAGTTCAACCCGATTGGCTGATCCAATCAGCCAATCGTATTGAACTCGCATTCTATTGGCTGATCAAAACAGCCAATAGAATGCGAGTTCAATACGATTGGCTGATTGGATCAGCCAATCGGATTGAACTTCAATCTGATTGGCTGATTGCATCAGCCGATCAGATTTTTTCTACCTTAATTCCGATTGGCTGATAGAATTCTATCAGCCAATCGGAATTGAAGGGACGCCATCTTGGATGAAGTCCCTTAAAGGAACCTTCATTCGTCGTTAGTCCGTCGGTAGAAGAGGATGGCTCTGTGTCGGCTCCTTTGAAGATGGCTCCGCTCTGGATGGATGAAGATTGAAGACGCCGCCTGGATGAACACTTCTACCGGATGGAGGACCTCTTCTTGCCCAGCTTGGATGAAGACTTCTACCGGATCAAGGACCTCCTCTGCGCACCTTGGATGAAGAATTCGGCTCGGCTGGGTGAAGACGACTCAAGGTAGGATGATCTTCAGGGGGTTAGCGATAGGTTTTTTTAAGGGGCGTTTGGGTGGGTTAGAGTAGGGGTATGTGGGTGGTGGGTTGTAATGTTGGGGGGTGTTGTATTTTATTTTCAGGTAAAAGAGCTGATTACTTTGGGGCAAGGCCCCGCAAAAAGCTCTTTTAAGGGCTGGTAAAAGAGCTGATTACTTTTGTATTTTAGAATAGGGTAGGGAATTTTTTTATTTTGGTGGGCTTTTTTTATTTTATTAGGGGGCTTAGATTAGGTGTAATTAGTTTAAACTTCTTGTAATTCTTTTTTATTTCTTGTAATTTAGTGGGTTTTTTTGTATTATAGAATAGTTTATTTTATTGTATTTTATTTTAGGTAACTGTAGGTAATTTATTTAATTAATTTATTGATAGTGTAGTGTTAGGTTTAATTGTAACTTAGGTTAGGATTTATTTTACATGTAATTTTGTATTTATTTTAACTAGGTAGCTATTAAATAGTTCTTAACTATTTAATAGCTATTGTACCTAGTTAAAATAAATACAAAGTTGCCTGTAAAATAAATATAAATCCTAAAATAGCTACAATGTAATTATTATTTATATTGTAGCTATATTAGGGTTTATTTTACAGGTAAGTATTTAGTTTTAACTAGGAATAATTTAGTTAATTTTAGGAATGTTATTTTGTTTAATTTAAATTATATTTATGTTAGGGGGGGTGTTAGGTTTAGGGGTTAATAACTTTATTATAGTAGCAGCAACGGTGCGGGTGGGAGATTAGGGGTTAATAATAATTGTAGGTAGGTGGCGGCGATGTTAGGGAGGGCAGATTAGGGGTTAATACTATTTATTCTAGTGTTTGCGAGGCGGGAGTGCGGCAGTTTAGGGATTAATACATTTATTATAGTGGCGGTGAGGTCCGGTCGGCAGATTAGGGGTTAATAAGTGTAGGTAAGGTAGCGGTGACGTTGGGGGGGCAGATTAGGGGTTAATAAATATAATACAGGTGTCGGCGGTGTTAGGGGCAGCAGATTAGGGGTTCATAGGGATAATGTAGGTTGCGGCGGTGTACGGAGTGGCAGATTAGGGGTTAATAAGTGTAAGGTTAGGGGTGTTTAGACTCGGGGTTCTTGTTAGGGTGTTAGGTGCAGACTTAGAGAGCGTTTCCCCATAGGAAACAATGGGGCTGCGTTAGGAGCTGAACGCTGCTTTTTTGCAGGTGTTAGGCTTTTTTTTCAGCCCAAACTGCCCCATTGTTTCCTATGGGGATATCGTGCACAAGCACGTTTTCCCAGCTTACCGCTACCGTAAGCAACGCTGGTATTGAGGGTTGAAGTGGAGCTACATTAGGCTCAACGCACCCTTTTTTAAGCCTAACGCAGCCCCTCAGACAACTCTAAATACCAGCGTTGTTGGAAGGGTGCGTTGGGAAAAAAAGCAGCGTTAGCTTTGTGGGTTTTTACCGACAAAACTCTAAATCTAGCCGAATGTGTTAGTGCAAAAAGGATATGTCCAAAAAATGGAATGGGGCCAAATACCCCTGTTTTCACACAAGCCTTCAGGCTTTCTGGAAACAGGAGTTAAGAAGCAGCGGTCTTAAGACTGCTGCTCCTTAACTTGTCCGCTGCCTCTGAGGCTGCGGACATGAATCCGCCCGATCTCCTACGTTCTGGTATATTGACACCCCCTGCTAGCGGCCGATTGGCCATAAATCTGCAGGGGGCGTCATTGCACAAGCAGTTCACCAGAACAGCGGATCATGTCCGCCAAACACTTAATAAATCGGCCACTAAGTGGTAACTCCAAATGTGCATATGTGATCCCAGGGATTACTTCTCAGTGGAAACAAATGCTGCAGCCAAACTCCAAGGGTTAACCTTAAATAAAATAGATCAAGTCCTGTGAGACTACAGAGTTAATTCACATGTAAGGTATACTCACATACTGCAGAGCATCACGCCAAGCTCTAGATATAAAAGCAATGGGAGACTCCAACATGAGCAGATAGAAGAGAACTCAGATAGATGTTAAAACAATGTATTAAAATCACAGGGGTTTACAGAGTACAGCCACAGCTAGAACATCCGTATATTACACGGACTGTATGTTGTAAACAATGTCTATAATTACGGTTTGCAGTTCAGAAGGTTGTCTCCACCCACAATGTGACATCACACGATCAAATCCGACGACCGTTTCACCAAATAGTCGCTTGGCTGTTTCAATAATTTGTTTTCACCTTCATTCTATCCTGGAGGCCAATAACCTATAAACATTTTTCCTCCTGTTTCCTGCCACCTAAATTATTTCTGCATTAACAATGGTTTCTACAATTTCAGTAACATTTATATTTTATCAGACTTAAAGATTCTTTTTTCTACTTTGTATAAGAATCACTGTACCATAACTCCATTACAGGTACCCAATATAATGTTACTGCAGACATTACTTTAGATAAGGTAGCATTACTACACGCTGTACAGAGAATATTGCTACTAGTGCAATCAATAAATATATGCTCTGTAAATTACTTATTGTTCAATAAATGCTTCAAATAATGAGACCAGACAAAAAACGCTAACATGTCTGGCGCTCTATAAGGGAGAGGTGGATTTATTACTGCAACTCTCATATAGATAAAATTATTTAATGTCAGATTTACACTGTGCCCTGATGTCTTCATAAATATCCTACAATCTGGCAAACATGACAGTAATAACCGCAGCCTTCATTAGACTCACTGGGTGTAGCCTCATACGTAGGCTTACCATAATTTTTAGAGGTGAAACTGGGACCACCTGGTGCGGTGCCAGTGGGGGTGTGGTCAGGAGCGTGGTCAAGGGGGCGTGGCAATTACCAGTCCTTTTAAAGTAGTAGCTTTTACGTGTGTAATGTTTCGTGGATACGCTACCCTTCTTCAGTCAAACAAGTGAATCACACAGTTTAAATAGACCATAACACCACCCCTAGTGAAAAAGGTACCATTACGTTGTCATGGTAAATAAATCATTAATCTAAATCTCAGATTCTAAATAATGCCAAACATCAAGCATAATTATCAATTTCACAATTTAATATCTGCAGTGTAATATGTGTTTTATGTGTCTAATTAAGGAACAGAGCCAAATACTGATAAGGCATAAATACAACATTGAATGAAAGAAACACGTACCTGCTAACGCTGTTTAAGAGGCTACTCTATACCATAACGCAGGAAGATTATAGCCAAAATGCTATCCTGCATGAAGTAAAGCAAGATCCAGGCCAAAAATCCTGCGTGTCTGTACTTCCTAGTCATACCCATATGATTCCCCTAAAGGTGTATTACCGGCAATATCACCAGGGGTCGGGGGGGGGGGGGGGGTTAAATTCTAAGAAAAATTAACCAAGTAGTACTACAAAATTAAAAAAAAACTATGCTGCTCACTGTATTACTAAATGTAAACTTTGAAGGACACGAATGTTAAGCTAAGCAGGGCTGTATGTAACAAAGTACCAGCATCCAACTATGCTGGAGAGTCACAGTCCAGTCATTTTGTATAATGTGTCTGGGTATCAGGCGGTCTGAAACCCGGACACATGATTTGAAACCTGGAGGTGGCAACCCTACTGGGACAGAATGAACAACTGGGTGGGACACTGGGACAGCACCTCCAAACCGGGACAATCCCAGTAAAAGTGGGACTTCTGGTAAGCCTACTCATACGGTGCATCACATGGTGTCTGCTAAACATGACAGTAATAACCGCAGCCTTCATTAGACTCACTGGGTGTAGCCTCATACGGTGCATCACATGGTGTCTGCTAAACATGACAGTAATAACCGCAGCCTTCATTAGACTCACTGGGTGTAGCCTCATACGGTGCATCACATGGTGTCTGCTAAACATGACAGTAATAACCGCAGCCTTCATTAGACTCACTGGGTGTAGCCTCATACGGTGCATCACATGGTGTCTGCTAAACATGACAGTAATAACCGCAGCCTTCATTAGACTCACTGGGTGTAGCCTCATACGGTGCATCACATGGTGTCTGCTAAACATGACAGTAATAACCGCAGCCTTCATTAGACTCACTGGGTGTAGCCTCATACGGTGCATCACATGGTGTCTGCTAAACATGACAGTAATAACCGCAGCCTTCATTAGACTCACTGGGTGTAGCCTCATACGGTGCATCACATGGTGTCTGCTAAACATGACAGTAATAACCTT
>NC_069506.1:241079-316119 GCF_027579735.1 Bombina bombina | reverse complement strand
TTTTCTCTCATGATTCAGATAGAGCAGACATTTTCTCTCATGATTCAGATAGAGCAGACATTTTCTCTCATGATTCAGATAGAGCAGACATTTTCTCTCATGATTCAGATAGAGCAGACATTTTCTCTCATGATTCAGATAGAGCAGACATTTTCTCTCATGATTCAGACAGAGCAGACATTTTCTCTCATGATTCAGACAGAGCAGACATTTTCTCTCATGATTCAGACAGAGCAGACATTTTCTCTCATGATTCAGACAGAGCAGACATTTTCTCTCATGACTCAGATACAGCAGACATTTTCTCTCACGATTCAGATAGAGCAGACATTTTATCTCATGATTCAGATAGAGCAGACATTTTATCTCATGATTCAGATAGAGCAGACATTTTCTCTCATGATTCAGATAGAGCAGACATTTTCTTTCACGATTCAGATAGAGCAGACATTTTCTCTCACGATTCAGATAGAGCAGACATTTCTCTCACGATTCAGATAGAGCAGACATTTTCTCTCACGATTCAGACAGAGCAGACATTGTCTCTCACGATTCAGACAGAGCAGACATTTTCTTTCACGATTCAGATAGAGCAGACATTTTATCTCACGAGTCAGATAGAGCAGACATTTTATCTCACGATTCAGATAGAGCAGACATTTTATCTCACGATTCAGATAGAGCAGACATTTTATCTCACGATTCAGATAGAGCAGACATTTTATCTCACGAGTCAGATAGAGCAGACATTTTGGGGGGTAGTTATCATCGTGTCAACTTTCCTGCCTTCGCCGGGCCAATACGCCCGCCTAAGCTCGCATACCTTCGCCGCCGCAGACCTGAAAAAATACGCCTAAGTTATCAAAAAAAGCTGTCAAAAAGCTGCGGGGCAATGAGCAGCGGACTGTGAGAGTTATCACTCATCCGATCTCGCTGCTCTTCGGCTGTTTGACAGCTTTCTTGCTAGCCTGTCCCCCCGCAACTAAATATGTTACTAACCCCTAAACCGCCGCTCCTAGACCCTGCCGCAAGTCTTATAAATGTATTAACCCCTAAACCGCCGCTCCTAGACCCCGCCGCAAGTCTTATAAATGTATTAACCCCTAAACCGCCGCTCCCGGACACCGCTGCCACCTACATTATACCTAGTAACCCCTATCCTGCCCCCCCTATACCGTCGCCCTCTATAATAAAGTTATTAACCCCTATCCTGCTGATCCCGCACCTCGCCGCAAATAAATAGTTTAACCCCTAAACCGCCGCTCCCTGAACCCGCCGCAACCTATATTAAATTTATTAACCCCTATCCTGCCCACCCTACACCGTCGCCACCTATAATAAATTTATTAACCCCTATCCTGCCCCCCCTACACCGCCGCCACTGTAATAAAATTATTAACCCCTAAACCTAAGTCTAACACTAACCCTAACACCCTTCTAACTTAAATATTAATTAAATACATCTAAATAATATTTCTATTATTAACTAAATTAATCCTATTTAAAACTAAATACTTACCTGTAAAATAAACCCTAATATAGCTACAATATAAATAATAATTATATTGTAGCTATCTTAGGATTTATTTTTATTTTACAGGCAACTTTCAATTTATTTTAACTAGGTACAATAGCTATTAAATAGTTATTAACTATTTAATAGCTTACCTAGCTAAAATAAACTGAAATTTACCTGTAAAATAAATCCTAACCTAAGTTACAATTACACCTAACACTACACTATACTTTAATAAATTATTCCTATTTAAAACTAAATACTTACCTGTAAAATAAACCCTAATATAGCTACAATATAAATAATAATTATATTGTAGCTATCTTAGGATTTATATTTATTTTACAGGTAACTTTGTATTTATTTTAGCTAGTTAGAATAGTTTATTAAATAGTTATTAACTTTTTAATAACTACCTAGCTAAAAGAAATACAAAATTACCTGTAAAATAAATCCTAACCTAAGTTACAATTAAACCTAATACTACACTATCATTAAATTAATTAAATAAACTACCTACAAATAACTACAATTAAATACAATTACATAAACTAACTAAAGTACAAAAAATAAAAAAAGCTAAGTTACAAAAAATAAAAAAATAAGTTACAAACATTTTACAAATATTACAACAATTTTAAGCTACTTACACCTAATCTAAGCCCCCTAATAAAATAACAAACCCCCCCAAAATAAAAAAAATGCCCTACCCTATTCTAAATTAAATAAAGTTCAAAGCACTTTTACCTTACCAGCCCTCAAAAGGGCCTTTTGTGGGGGCATGCCCCAAAGTTCAGCTCTTTTGCCTGTAAAAGAAAAATACAACCCCCCCCCAACATTAAAACCCACCACCCACATACCCCTAATCTAACCCAAACCCCCCTTAAAATAACCTAACACTAATCACCTGAAGATCATCCTACCTTTAGTTGTCTTCACTCAGCCGAGCCACTGATGGAACTGAAGAGGACATCCGGACCGGCAGAAGTTATCCTCCAAGGGGCGCTGAAGAAATATTCCATCCGATGAAGTGATCCTCCAAGTGGCGCTGAAGAAATCTTCCATCCGGGCGAGGTCATCTTCCAAGAGGCGCTGAAGAAGTCTTCTATCCGGGCGAGGTCATCGTCGAAGCCGGGTCTTGAATCTTCATCCCGCCGACGGGGAACATCCTCCTTTCCCGACGAACTACCGACGAATGAAGGCTCCTTTAAGGGACGCCATCCAAGATGGCATCCCTTCAATTACGATTGGCTGATAGGATTCTATCAGCCAATCGGAATTAAGGTAGGAAAAATCTGATTGGCTGATGAAATCAGCCAATCAGATTCAAGTCAATCCGATTGGCTGATCCAATCAGCCATAAGATTGAGCTCTGCATTCTATTGGCTGATCGGAACAGCCAATAGAATGCGAGCTCAATCTGATTGGATCAGCCAATCGGATTGAACATGAATCGGATTGGCTGATTCCATCAGCCAATCAGATTTTTCCAACCTTAATTCCGATTGGCTGATAGAATCCTATCAGCCAATCGAATTGAAGGGACGCCATCTTGGATGACGTCCCTTAAAGGAGCCTTCATTCGTCAGTAGTTCGTCGGGAAAGGAGGATGTTCCGCGTCGGCGGGATGAAGATTCAAGACCCGGCTTCGACGATGACCTCGCCCGGATAGAAGACTTCTTCAGCGCCTCTTGGAAGATGACCTCGCCCAGATGGAAGATTTCTTCAGCATCGCTTGGAGGATCACTTCATCGGATGGAAGATTTCTTCAGCGCCCCTTGGAGGATAACTTCTGCCGGTTCGGATGTCCTCTTCAGTTCCATTGGTGGCTCGGCTGAGTGAAGACAACTAAAGGTAGGATGATCTTCAGGGGATTAGTGTTAGGTTATTTTAAGGGGGGTTTGGGTTAGATTAGGGGTATGTGGGTGGTGGGTTTTAATGTTGGGGGGGGGTTGTATTTTTCTTTTACAGGCAAAAGAGCTGAACTTTGGGGCATGCCCCCACAAAAGGGCCCCTTTTAAGGGCTGGTAAGGTAAAAGAGCTTTGAACTTTATTTAATTTAGAATAGGGTAGGGCATTTTTTTATTTTGGGGGGTTTGTTATTTTATTAGGGGGCTTAGATTAGGTGTAAGTAGCTTAAAATTGTTGTAATATTTGTAAAATGTTTGTAACTTATTTTTTTATTTTTTGTACTTTAGTTAGTTTATGTAATTGTATTTAATTGTAGTTATTTGTAGGTAGTTTATTTAATTAATTTAATGATAGTGTAGTATTAGGTTTAATTGTAACTTAGGTTAGGATTTATTTTACAGGTAATTTTGTATTTCTTTTAGCTAGGTAGTTATTAAATAGTTAATAACTATTTAATAACTATTCTAACTAGCTAAAATAAATACAAAGTTACCTGTAAAATAAATATAAATCCTAAGATAGCTACAATATAATTATTATTTATATTGTAGCTATATTAGGGTTTATTTTACAGGTAAGTATTTAGTTTTAAATAGGAATAATTTATTAAAGTATAGTTGTAAGGATTCCAGTCCTGCTTTTACTTTTTGCCTCAACTCACCTTCCTCACCTGTACTTAAGGGCATCACCCCGCCCCAAACAAGTGCTTAGTTGTTGAGTATTGTTTGCTGAAACCAGTGCTCTGTTTCTTATAAGCTATATACTTATCAAAAGAAGATTTACTTCTACTACTTTAACATTTGGATTTACAAATACCAGCTGCAGTTTGGTCTCACAAAGGGACTAATAACAACTAGTCTCATTCATCCTGAAGATTGCTATTCCAAGAAGTATTAAGTTATTTCAACTCCACATCTCTACAGGAATTGCTATCTAATTTCCAACAGGAGGATTCTACCAACTACCACTACGGTATTTGTATCAAATGTAATTTACCTTGGATGCCTTAAGTAACGGCTAATTACAAATTTCATGTTTCCTTTTGAACTTATGTAAATTGACTTTGTCTCTCAGAAATTACTTTGTTTGCAACGTATGTTTAATTTAATTCTATGAACTTCCTTTGATACATTCTCATACCGGACAGTAACGGACTTTATGTGACGTCACACAGCTTCATACATCTCAGCGTGCCATACAGCTCCTTACAACTCAGCGTGTCTCACAGCACCAATTGCAATCACTAGTCTGTGTTCAGATATCCACGCTGCAAGCATTACTCTGTGTGCTGTGTCTCGCAGCAGGTCACGCCCCTGTCAGCAGCTGCAGTCTGTGTGTCTCACATCTCTCCTGCCTCAGTGCTTTTTACAATGAACACTATCTCTCACATTTGGGTTTGAGCACAACTAATGTCAAAAGTTGTTATTAATAATAATACTTATTTTCAGCCTCTAAAGATTTATATGGTATAACGATATTATATAACCATATAAAGACTTACTGCCATTACTTATAAAAATCACTGAATAAAACAGTCTATGCTGATATAATAGCCTGTACTTCAGTTGTGAAACAAAAATAATTTATTTAGACTCTGCAGTTGTGATTCAAATAACCAAGGAACCTGATATAACAACTAAGCCATAAAATATGGATCCAGCAGAGCTTCCTCAAATTGTTTATAATTTAACACAAAGAGTTGACCAACTTAGTCAAGCCTTTACAGAGTTACAATTAGAAAATGAAACTTTAAGAAAAGTAATAAAAGACACTGTCTCTATTAAACAGAGCCTTCCTGACAATCTGTCAGAACCATTTATTGCACCTCCAGATTTTTTCAATGGAGATAGGAATTTATACCGTCAATTCAAAAATGCTTGTCTGCTTAATTTCACCCTTAAACCTAAAACATACCCAAATGATAGGGTTAAAGTCCTTACAATGATAAGCTATTTAAGAGGGTGAACCTCGCATTTGGGCAGACACTCTCTTTGAGACAAATAATGCTGTTCTTTCATCTTTTTCATCTTTTCTGGATATCATGGATGAATTATACTATGATTCTAACCTACAGTATACTGCTGAGAAAAAGATGAGGAACTTAAAACAAGGTACCAAACCTGTTGAATGTTACATAACAGAATTCAAGCAATATTCTATTGACTCTCAGTGGAACGCCATTGCTTTAAAAAACCAGTCAGGCTTGGACTCTCTGACGCAGTAAAAGATGAATTAGCCGAACTGAGTTACCTGAAAACATTGGAAGGCCTTATGAAGCTCAGCAGGCAAATTGATAGGAGATTACGTGAAAGAAGATTTGAACGTCAATACCCTGAAATTGTTTATAAGAAGGATAAGGTTCCAAACCATCCCACTTCTAACAGTCCTCATACTGGTTCAACTGGTGCAGAAGCAATGGATATAAGTTTTTTCAGAGGACCTCTAACTCCTGAAGAACGTATCAGAAGGAAGACTAGAGGCCTCTGCATGTATTGCGCATCCTCTTCTCATACTTTAAAGGATTGCCCATCTTTGCCACAGAACAAGAAGAGTAAGTACCATACCAATCTTTCTCTCCAGTCAAAGCATAACAACCCTCTTCATTGTTCTTTACTTCTTTCTCTACAGTGGGCAAATAAGCAACTGACCATTCCAGCCATCTTGGATACAGGAGCACAAGGAAACTACATTGACAGTTCTCTGGTTTCTAAAAATAAAATACCATTGATAAAAAAGTTGTCTCCTATTTTCCTTCGTGTGGTTGATGGCTCTGAGATATCATCAGGGCCAATTACACATCACACCATCCCGCTCTCTGTCACTACATTAAAAACACATCATGAACATCTCACTTTTGATGTAATCACTTCTCCATTATTCCCAATAGTACTTGGGCTAGCTTGGTTACAGCTACACGAACCTGATATTAATTGGAAATCCTTAAATGTTCAATTAAATTCTGATTTCTGTCAACAGACTTGCCATAGAACCTTTTTTCACAGTTTATCCTCCACATCAGAAACTCTGATACCAGAAATGTACAAGCAGTTCTCTGAAGTCTTCAGTAAGAAGGAAGCAGATACCCTTCCCCCACACAGAATCTACGACTGCCCTATTGAACTGAAACCTGGAACCACGCCACCTATTGGACATTTATACCCACTTTGTCAACCAGAACTGGATCATCTAAAAACTTACCTAGATGAAAATCTAAAGAAAGGGTTTTATCCGTCCTTCGGTTTCTCCTGCTGGTGCAGGAATGTTCTTTGTGCGGAACAAAGACCAATCTCTTCGGCCTATCATTGACTTCAGACAATTGAACAAAATAACCATAAAAAAACGATACCCTCTCCCCCTCATTCCTGAACTCATAGAAAGACTCAGGCATGCTCAGATTTTTACTAAATTAGATTTGAGAGGGGCGTACAATTTAGTGCGTATCCGTGAGGGGGATGAGTGGCTTACCGCTTTTAGAACTAGGTATGGGTTGTTTGAATATCTAGTTATGCCTTTCGGCTTAACTAACGCACCCGCAACTTTCCAGTTCTTTATTAATGACATTTTCCATGATCTCCTTGACACATGTGTTGTTGTCTACCTAGATGACATTTTAATCTATTCCACAAATCTAGAAGAACATATCAAACATGTTAGGTGGGTTTTAGCAAGACTCCAAGTCCATCGGCTATACGCCAAATTGGAAAAATGTATTTTCCACACCAACAAAATAGAGTTCCTGGGTTATTCCATCAGCCCAAATGGGATTCAAATGCAAGATAACAAAGTGGAAGCAGTAAAATCATGGCCCACACCTTCAACACGGAAAGAACTACAAAAGTTTCTTGGTTTCAGTAACTATTACAGAAAGTTCATTCGCAATTTTTCTAAAATTGCAAAACCTCTGACTAAATTAACTAGTGCTAATTGCTCTTTCCAGTGGACTAAAGAACAGGATGATGCGTTCAGCTTCCTAAAGAATTCCTTTTCATCTGCCCCCATTCTGAAATATCCTGATCCAAACCTTCAATATACCCTAGAGGTGGATTCTTCAGATTATGCTCTTGGCGCTGTCCTCTCCCAAAGACAGTCTCCTACAGAACCACTACACCCAGTTGGGTTCTATTCAAAAATTATGACTCCAGCAGAGATCAATTATTCCATTGGGGACAAGGAACTTCTAGCCATTAAAAGAGCCTTCGAATTCTGGAGACATCTCCTTGAAGGTACCTCCCTACCTATAGTGATTTATACGGATCACCGGAATTTGGAATATCTACAAAATAATAAAACTTTATCTGGACGTCAAGTGAGATGGAGTCTCTACTTTAGTCGTTTCAATTTCCAAATCATGTACAGGCCGGGTTCAAAAAATGGGAAGGCAGATGCACTCTCTCGACGAGATCCAAGACCTATACAAGAAGACTCTCCTACTAGTATTCTTCCCCCTACTCGATTCCTTGCTATCCTATCTCAACAGGATAAGGAATACCAATCTGATCTTTCTTCAGAAGACCAAACCCTACTAGATAGCCTAACCCTCCAGGATGGTTTTTACTTCCATGGTTCTAAACTTTATATTCCAGAACGTTTCAGACAGAAAATAATCAAAGATCATCATGACCCTCCACTAATTGGTCATCCAGGAATCAAACGTACACATGAGCTCATCTCCAGAAGTTACTGGTGGCCATCGATGAAAACCAGTATAAAGGAATATATACAACATTGTACAACCTGTACAGTATCAAAACCAGAAAGGAGACCTCCCTATGGCTATTTAATTCCTTTGGAAGTACCGGAATCTCCTTGGTCTCATTTGGGAATGGATTTTATAGTTGATTTACCACCTAGTTCTGGACAAACCACCATTTTAGTTGTTACCGATCATTTTACTAAAATGGCACATTTTATTCCTTTTCACAAGTTACCCACTTCCATTGAAACAGCATATTTATTTCTAAACCACATTGTACGATACCACGGGTTACCATCCATTTTAACTACTGATAGAGGAACCCAATTCACCTCACGCTTCTGGAAAGCACTCACTAAAGCACTCCAAATCGATCAAAGGTTAAGCACAGCCTTCCACCCTCAGACTAATGGCCAAACTGAGAGACTCAATCAGTGGCTTGAGCAATATCTACGTTGCTATTGCTCATATCATCAAAATAAATGGACTTCCTTTCTCTCCATGGCTGAATTTGCCTATAACAATACCATTAACAGCACTACAAATTACTCTCCTTTTTTCGCCAATTATGGTTTTAATCCAAGATTCACTATCCAAACGACTTCTACACATGACTCACCATCTGTTGATGTGCTAACACAAAACATAGCTGAAAATTTCCTACATTTACGAGATAACATCAAACAAGCTCAGGCTTCTCAGAAGAAATTTTATGATTTACGTCGTAGAGCTTCTCCGAAATATTCTATAGGGGACTATGTTTGGTTATCTTCCAAAAACATTAAAATGCACTTACCAAGTAAAAAATTGGCTGGGTTGTTCCTTGGCCCATTCAGAATTCTACACATTATCAATGAAAATGCCGTCAGGCTTGATCTACCTGATTCTTTACCCATCCACCCAACTTTCCATGTATCATTATTGAAACCCTACTTGGGAGATAAGCCTGATGTACCTCTTCTACCCCCTTCTCCTATTCAATTGGGCACTGATGTCTATGAAGTTTATGATCTTTTGGACTCAAGATTTTATAATGGGGAATTACAGTATCTAGTCCGATGGAAAGGGTTCGCCCCAGAGGATGATACTTGGGAACCTCATGCACACATTAATGCTCCAAAGCTTATTGCTCGTTTCCATAGACGATATCCGAACAGACCTAAATTCCAACCCGTGGTCGGCTTGCTTGAGGGGGGGGATCTGTAAGGATTCCAGTCCTGCTTTTACTTTTTGCCTCAACTCACCTTCCTCACCTGTACTTAAGGCATCACCCCGCCCCAAACAAGTGCTTAGTTGTTGAGTATTGTTTGCTGAAACCAGTGCTCTGTTTCTTATAAGCTATATACTTATCAAAAGAAGATTTACTTCTACTATTTTAACATTTGGATTTACAAATACCAGCTGCAGTTTGGTCTCACAAAGGGACTAATAACAACTAGTCTCATTCATCCTGAAGATTGCTATTCCAAGAAGTATTAAGTTATTTCAACTCCACATCTCTACAGGAATTGCTATCTAATTTCCAACAGGAGGATTCTACCAACTACCACTACGGTATTTGTATCAAATGTAATTTACCTTGGATGCCTTAAGTAACGGCTAATTACAAATTTCATGTTTCCTTTTGAACTTATGTAAATTGACTTTGTCTCTCAGAAATTACTTTGTTTGCAACGTATGTTTAATTTAATTCTATGAACTTCCTTTGATACATTCTCATACCGGACAGTAACGGACTTTATGTGACGTCACACAGCTTCATACATCTCAGCGTGCCATACAGCTCCTTACAACTCAGCGTGTCTCACAGCACCAATTGCAATCACTAGTCTGTGTTCAGATATCCACGCTGCAAGCATTACTCTGTGTGCTGTGTCTCGCAGCAGGTCACGCCCCTGTCAGCAGCTGCAGTCTGTGTGTCTCACATCTCTCCTGCCTCAGTGCTTTTTACAATGAACACTATCTCTCACATTTGGGTTTGAGCACAACTAATGTCAAAAGTTGTTATTAATAATAATACTTATTTTCAGCCTCTAAAGATTTATATGGTATAACGATATTATATAACCATATAAAGACTTACTGCCATTACTTATAAAAATCACTCTGAATAAAACAGTCTATGCTGATATAATAGCCTGTACTTCAGTTGTGAAACAAAAATAATTTATTTAGACTCTGCAGTTGTGATTCAAATAACCAAGGAACCTGATAATAGTGTAGTGTTAGGTGTAATTATAACTTAGGTTAGGATTTATTTTACAGGTAAATTTCAGTTTATTTTAGCTAGGTAAGCTATTAAATAGTTAATAACTATTTAATAGCTATTGTACCTAGTTAAAATAAATTGAAAGTTGCCTGTAAAATAAAAATAAATCCTAAAATAGCTAGAATATAATTATTATTTATATTGTAGCTATATTAGGGTTTATTTTAAAGGTAAGTATTTAGTTTTAAATAGGATTAACTTAGTTAATAAGAGAAATATTATTTAGATTTATTTAATTAATATTTAAGTTAGGGGGGCGTTAGGGTTAGACTTAGGTTTAGGGGTTAATAATTTTATTACAGTGGCGGCGGCGGCGTAGTGGGGGGCAGGATAGGGGTTAATAAATTTATTATAGGTGGCGACGGTGTAGGGGGGGCAGATCAGGGGTTAATAAATTTATTATAGGTGGCGACGGTGTAGGGGGGGCAGGATAGCGGTTAATACATTTAATATAGGTTGCGGCGGGTTCAGGGAGCGGCGGTTTAGGGGTTAATACATTTATTATAGTTGCGGTGGGCTCCGGGAGCGGCGGTTTAGGGGTTAATATGTATAGAGTAGCTTGCGGTGGGCTCCGGGAGCGGCGGTTTAGGGGTTAATATGTATAGAGTAGCTTGCGGTGGGCTCCGGGAGCGGCGGTTTAGGGGGTAATAACTTTATTTAGTTGCGGTGGTGTAGGGGGGACAGATTAGTGGTGTTTAGACTCGGGGTACATGTTAGGGTGTTAGGTGCAGACAGCTCCCATAGAAATCAATGGGATGTCTGTCAGCAGCGAACGTGTACTTTCGCTATGGTCAGACTCCCATTGATTCCTATGGGATCCGCCGCCTCCAGGGGTGGCGGTTTGAAAACCAGGTACGCTGGGCCGGAAAAGTGCCGAGCGTACCTGCTAGTCATTTGATAACTAGCAAAAGTAGTGAGAATGTGCCGCACTTGTGTGCGGAACATCTGGAGTGACGTAAGAATCGATCTGTGTCGGACTGAGTCCGGCGGATCGAAGCTTACGTCACAAAATTCTACTTTTGCCGGTCTCGAGCCTTTGATAACTAAGGTGAATCAGCCTCGCCACAAATACGCTGCGGAATTCCAGCGTATTTGAGGTTGACGGTTTGATAACTACCCCCCTTTATCTCACGATTCAGATAGAGCAGACATTTTCTCTCACGATTCAGATAGAGCAGACATTTTATCTCATGATTCAGATAGAGCAGACATTTTATCTCACCATTCACATAGAGCAGACATTTTATCTCACGATTCAGATAGAGCAGACATTTTATCTCACGATTCAGACAGAGCAGACATTTTATCTCACGATTCAGACAGAGCAGACATTTTATCTCACGATTCAGATAGAGCAGACATTTTATCTCACGATTCAGATAGAGCAGACATTTTATCTCACGAGTCAGATAGAGCAGACATTTTATCTCACGAGTCAGATAGAGCAGACATTTTCTCTCACGATTCAGATAGAGCAGACATTTTCTCTCACGATTCAGATAGAGCAGACATTTTCTCTCACGATTCAGATAGAGCAGACATTTTCTCTCACGATTCAGATAGAGCAGACATTTTCTGTCACAAGTCAGATAGAGCA
Source organism: Bombina bombina (assembly GCF_027579735.1). Taxonomy (NCBI): domain Eukaryota; kingdom Metazoa; phylum Chordata; class Amphibia; order Anura; family Bombinatoridae; genus Bombina; species Bombina bombina. The sequence goes on along the minus strand of NC_069506.1, from coordinate 304,133 downwards.
GACATTTTCTGTCACGAGTCAGATAGAGCAGACATTTTCTGTCACGATTCAGATAGAGCAGACATTTTATCTCATGATTCAGATAGAGCAGACATTTTATCTCATGATTCAGATAGAGCAGACATTTTATCTCACGATTCAGATAGAGCAGACATTTTATCTCATTAATCAGATAGAGCAGACATTTTATCTCACGATTCAGATAGAGCAGACATTTTATCTCACGATTCAGACAGAGCAGACATTTTATCTCATGATTCAGACAGAGCAGACATTTTATCTCATGATTCAGATAGAGCAGACATTTTCTCTCACGATTCAGATAGAGCAGACATTTTCTCTCACGATTCAGATAGAGCAGACATTTTATATCACGATTCAGATAGAGCAGACATTTTATCTCATGATTCAGATAGAGCAGACATTTTATCTCACGATTCAGACAGAGCAGACATTTTATCTCACGATTCAGATAGAGCAGACATTTTATCTCACGATTCAGATAGAGCAGACATTTTCTCTCACGATTCAGATAGAGCAGACATTTTCTCTCACGATTCAGATAGAGCAGACATTTTCTCTCACGATTCAGACAGAGCAGACATTTTCTGTCATGATTCAGATAGAGCAGACATTTTCTGTCACGATTCAGATAGAGCAGACATTTTCTCTTACAACCACAAATTCATTCATTACTGTTGGGAAACCAATACCTAAGCCGAAGAGGACACAGAATGAACAGGGAGGGACAAAACAAGGCAGGCAGACCTAAACTGAAGGCACCACCGCTTGCAAGTGCAACACTTTTCTCTTACTTTTCCTTCTTCTTGGCTGAATTACTGGGGGACTAGGGGAAGTGGGAAAGATTCTTAATGCTTTGACTGGGGTGTCTTTGCCTTCTCCTGGCCAGGTGTTGTATTTCCCAACAGTAATGAATGAATTTGTGAACTCTCCCTGCCATTAGAAAGAAATTACAAGAGAAAGAAGCAAATTTGATAATAGAAATAATCGGAAACTTTTTAAGCCTTGTATTCTCTATCTGAATCATAAAAGAAAAAAAACTGAATTTATACTTACCAATAAATTTCTTTCTTTCGGGACCAGGAGAGTCCATAGGTGTCCATAATAAGGCTAATAAGATACTAGCATGTATTAAAAGAGGCATTGATGCAAGGGAGGAGAGCATCATTCTGTCACTATATAAATCACTAGTAAGACCTCACCTTGAGTATGGAGTGCAGTTCTGGGGACCGATCTCAAAAAAAGACATTGCAAACTTAGAAAAAGTTCAGAGAAGGGCCACAATACTAATAAGGGGAATGGTAAATTTAAGCTATGAGGAGAGGCTAGTGAAACTGGGTCAGTTTGCTATAGAAAAAGGTGCTTGAGAGGTGACATGATTACTTTATCTAAATATATTCAAGGCCCATATGCAAAGATGTCAGAAGCTCTGTTTGTTCCAAGAAAATAGTTTGTGACAAGAGGACACAATTTAAGGCTGGAGGAAAGGAGTTTTAATATCCTGCAACATAAACATTTTTCCACAGTAAGAGCAATAAATTGTGGAACTCATTACCTAAAGAGGTAGTAAATGCCAATATCTTAGATACATTTAAAAATGGGTTGGATACATTTCTGGCTAGAAACAGAATTCGGGGATATGACTGCTTGTGTTAAATGTGTCATTTTTTTAATTGGATCAATTTAAGATCAACTGAAGGCTTTTTGTAAGTATATTAGATTTATATAGGTTTATATAGGTCTTTTTTCAACCTCATTTACTATATGGGATATACTTCCCGCCAACAGGTGGAGGTCAAGAACTCCCCACAAAGAGCTTTTAATCCCTCCCACCTCCACTCTCTACAATTAACCAATAGCTGAGCAGAGGAGAGAGGTAGAAAAAAATGGAAGGAAAGACAGAAAGCAGGGTTAAGAGGTGCAAATAAGAGCAGTCGCCCTTAGATTCAATAAAAATAGGGTGGGTCCTATGGACCCTCCTTATCCCGAAAGAAAGAAATTTATTGGTAAGTATAAATCCGGTTTTCTTTCATAAGATGAGGAGAGTCCATAAGTCTCCATAACAATACCCAAGCTGAGAGTCCATTTTAAGGATGGGTGGGATAAAGAAAGGGCAGTTCCTATTTGCCGAACACTGTGGCCTGAAGGACTTTCCTGTCAAAAGCAGCTTCTGAAGAAGCATAAACATTCATTAACATTTAGAAAAGGTATGAAGAGAAGACCAAGTTGCTGCCTTAGAAATCTGTTACAATGAAGCCTCATTCTTGAAGGCCCAAGAGGTAGATACAAATCTTGTAGAATGTGCAGTAATTCGTTTTGGAGACGGTTTTCCCACAACCAAATTAGCTTTAAGTATTGTCTGCTTTAGCCTTTTGACCATTACTGTTGCCTGAAAAGTAAACAAACAAACAATCTAGACACCTGTCTAAAATCTTTAATGGCCAGAAGATAACAATTTAAAGTGAAAGACAATCCTAGCGTTTTACAAACGCTAGGACTGACTATTGAAAAAAATAAAGGGGACTTTCATTCATGAAGTATAAGATACTTCATGTAGAAAGCTCCTTTATGTGATTCAATTGATCACTCTTTTTAGCTGCTACAGCAGCTGTCAGAGTATATGAATATTATAAAAGAAAATTATATATGTATATATGTATATGTATATGTATATATATATATATATATATATATATATATATATATATATATATATATATATAGTTTTTTATACACTGTATATGGTTGATGAGACCACAGGATTAATTAGATATGAGGTTGTTGACAACAGTTTCTATTTCCCTGTGGGTCCCAACCCCCCAGATGGTTTTTGGCTGGGTGAAGACATGTTTATCCTAATTGAAAGTTAGCATAGCTTTTGAAGCTCACCCCCTGCTGTGTCAAAAACAACATTCTGGTGCCTAAATCAGGATACATGCCCATATGTGGATTTCCTGCCCAAGATGTTGCCAATCCGTCTAGGTATGTTTAAAGCTACAAACAGGTTCAAGAAATTGTGACTTTTTACAACTACTCGTAAAATGATCCCTGCTGTTTATGAAGACAACATCCTGGGTTTATAAGCTAGATAAACAGGTAAAATTCTGACTACATAGTGATTAGCATAGACTTGTTAATTAATTCTGTTTGTATATTGAGACAGTAAAAAAATTGGCTGGCAGAAACACGTTTTAAATTGTACTCTTGGAACCATTGTTAAAAGACAACATAAAAATAAATACATTGTGCAAAAGGAATGAGGCCAGTTTTTCACGTGTGTTGAAATAATTCAAATAACCCATATATGTATATATATTGAGCCGGGACATATTATATTAAAGGGGTAATTGCTGTATTGAATATATATATGAAAAATAAATTCAAATCTGTAATAGATTGAATGGAAATTATAATAATCCCATGTTTGAAATATATATATATATATATATATATATATATATATATATATATATAAAAATATATATATATAAAACATGTTTTTCTGTTTTTCCAGATGGAGCTAAAAGATGATAAATACAAGATACTGCATATAAATGAATGTGTGTGTGTGTGTGTGTATATATATATATATATATATATATATATTGAAAGTATAAAATATCTTAGCCTCTGTGTTTTTAAGAATATAAATAAATATTTGTGGACCTATAAAGAAATGATTAATAACACTTATTTTTATTTCAGATGGACCATAGACAAGATTCATGCATGCAGAATTTTTTAGAAATGTGAAACATGCTGTAATTGTATGAATATATATATAACAGATATAAAAATGCCATTAATTTCAGATTAGCAGTATAAATTGCTTTAATATAATATAATGTTAAAGACACATGATGTTTCATATTGAAATAATCAGAAAAATGATATGATGCTGCCCCATCTATAATTAATATTGTGAGTGATTGATGCAGGAAGTTATGATCTAATGAACAACCATTCCATAGAAATATTGAATTGTTAAAAGTGTTGGATAGTAAATGTATTGCTGTGTTGTTGTCTGCTGCCACCCGAGGGCCAGAATCCAGTATGACAGTCAAGGGACTTAACTGTTAAAAGATGCGTTTCCATAGCGACAATATATACTAAACCAATGGGGAGCGTTCCCCAAAATTATCCAATGAGAAGGAACAAGCACGTGGGCGTGAACGAAAAAAGGTCATCAATGATTAGATAAAAGGAATGGCAATGCAAACAAGGAGAGAGTTTTTTTGTGACTTGCTGGATACTGGTGATTTGATATTTGGCGGCCATACCTGGGAACAAATCTCACTAAGCAAGAAACTGAAAACTTACCTTGATATGCGATAACTTTCCTTCAAATGAGATGATCTAAAGACCACTACGAATTGGTTCAAATTGGTGAGGTATAATTGTTCTAATTTTTAATATTTGAAACAAAGGTTATTGGTAAGAACATAGTCAATTTGTATTTAATAGATTTAAAGAGAGCAGACTGTATTTTTGCTTATATTCATAGTCCTGTATAGGGTCAAGTTTATCTTTTGTATGCTAAGTAATTCATTTGAAGCAATATATATATATATATATATATATATATATATATATATATATATATATATATATATATATCTATATCTTAGAATTGATTTTAATTATAAGTAACTAAGAATTTGTTCCAGTTTAAATAAATAGACATTTTAAAGTAACGGTTTACAGTAAGAATATATGTATTTTTAGTATCCTAATTAGAATTGTATTAGAATCAATTGCAGCTAAAAAGCTGAGTATATATGTATATATTGCCCTATTGTTTACTAAGCACTGTTAGAATTGTATTGTTTGGATGTTAGTAGTTAAAGATCTTAAGTCTCATTGTGTTAACTGGGTGAAATTTCTATTGTGAATAAGGTAAACTTGTATGAACTCTGCATAGCATATTTTAAATAGTTTTTAAACGCATATAATATTGACTCATATTCTGGTATTACAAATATATTTCAATGTGTTCATAGATATTTACTAATAAAAAGAATTCAGGTATTTATATTAATTTTATTGTCTTAGTAAATGTATATTTGACTGTGGGTTTAGTTTAAAGAAAGATTGTTAAATATATTAAGTTATAACCCTGCCATATACTCACATATTATTGGGAGAGTACTGCTAAGATTCTTATAAATTTACTGACACAGCCCACGGCTAAAAAATTCCCATGGGAGCCAAATTTACCGCACGGCTATTGGCTAAGAGGTGAAAACGTCACCTCTTAGCCAAATTTTTTTTAGCCGTGAACTGATGTACCAGGTAAAAACGGCGATCGATTAAAACAAATAAAGGAGCTTTCTACATGAAGTATCTTATATTTCATGAATGAAAGTCCCCTTTATATGTTTCAATAGTCAATCCTAGCGTTTGTACAACCCTAGGATTGACTTTCACTTTAACAGGCCCATTTATCAAGCTCCGTATGGAGCTTGAAGGGCCGTGTTTCTGGCGAGTCTTCAGACTCGCCAGAAACACAACTTATGAAGCAGCGGTCTAAAGACCGCTGCTCCATAACCCTGTCCGCCTGCTCTGAACAGGCGGACAGGAATCGCCAGACATCAACCCGATCGAATACGATCGGGTTGATTGACAGCTCCCTGCTGGCGGCCGATTGGCCGCGAGTCAGCAGGGGGCGGCGTTGCACCAGCAGCTCTTGTGAGCTGCTGGTACAATGTTAAATGCGGAGAGCGTATTGCTCTCCGCATTTAGCGAGGTCTTGCGGACCTGATCCGCAGTGTCGGATCAGGTCCGCAAGACCTTTGATAAATTGGGGCCCATGGCTCTAACAACATCCAAATTGTGTAGTAGATGTTCTCTGAAGATACAACCTTTATAAGAAAATTATATTTAGTTCTAAGAACCGCTTTATGTTGATGAAAAGCCAAAAAGGAGAATCAGAAGAAAGGGCTGAAAGTTCAGAAACTCGTCTAGCTGAAGAGATGGCTAGAAGAAAAAATATCTTCCAAGACAACAGTTCTAGGTCCAAATTATGCATAGGTTTAAAGAAAGGATCTTGCAAAACTGATAGAACCAGATTTAGATTCCAAGTTGGAGAAATAGGCCTAATAACAGGGCAAGTTCTCACTAAGGCTTGGACAAAAGTTTTAAAATCAGGCAGCTTAGCCAACTTTTTATGAATCAAAACAGACAAGGCCAAAAATCTGACCCTTTAAAGAGCTAGCTGATAGCATATCTTCCCTAAGAGGATGGGTCCAAGGAAGGGAAGATGACATCTGGATGAGATCCGCATACCAAGTTCGGCGTGGCCATGCTGGAGCTCTGAGAATTACTTAAGTCAATTCCTGTTTGATTTTTGCAATGACTCTTGGAAGAAGAACAGGGGAAATAGATAGGCCATTTGAAACTTCCAAGGACAGACTACATTGATCATTTGAGCTCTTGGATCTCTTGACCTTGCACAATAAACTATAAGTTTGCAGTTCAGCTTGGAAACCATAAGGCCTATTTATGGAAGACCTCATCTCAGGACTAACTGATGGAACACGTTCCTGATGAAGAGTCCATTCTCCTGGATGAACTGACTAACGGCTTAAGTAATCTGCTTTCCAGTTGTCCACTCCTGGAATGTAAATAGCCGAAAGTGCAGTGGTTTTCCTCTGCCCAATACAGAATGTGAGAAACATCTTGCATGGCAAGGGGACTCCAAGTCCCTCCCTGATGATTTATGTATGCTACAACAGTGACAGTATCTGACTGAAAACAATTTATTTTTTTCCTGTCTGAGAAGGGGCCAAGAATAAAGAGCCCCAAAAAATTGCACAAATTTCTAGAATGTTGATAGGTAACCTTGCCTCCTGAGGAGACCACACTCCTTGCATCCTCTGGAACTCTAAAACAGCATCCCAATCTATCAGACTTGCGTCTGTAGTGACCACAGTCCAGGTAGGCCAAAGAAATGAGGCTCCAAGAGTTAAAAAATGACGGTCCCTCAACCACGAGGGAGATTGTTTGACTGATGAACTGAGCTCTATTTGCTGCTGCAGATTAAAGCAATCATTTGACCACTGATGAAGCATGGACAACTGAAGGAGACGAAGATGAAAAGGAACTAAAAGGTACTGCATCTGACGCCGCTACTATAAGACTTCCATGCACTGTGCTACAGATGGGGAATGAGCCACCTGTAGAGAACAACAGGCCTTTTGTAGTTTGTCTTTGTGAGTCTTCATGAGAAACAGAGTCTATTATCACTCCTAGGAAAGCTACCCTTGTAGCTGGGGATAAAGAACTCTCTGGAACATTGATGTTCCATCCATGATCCTGAAAGAAATTACCTTCTGGGTATTAGAGGATACTAGAGAAAAGGACAGGGCTTGGATCAAGATGTCGTCCAAATAGGGAGCAATGAGATTCCCTGTGTTCTGATCACCTTGTGAGCATTACCTTGTGCATGAGTTGTTTCAGAGGTTGTAACTGTATACTCTTGCTCAGTGTCCGAAGAGTTATGCTCCGAATCATTCAATAATGACGCAGATGAGCAATAATCTACACCCTGTGCATCACTCACTGTAGCAGGTTCCTGCGCTGGCTCAAATGGAGCTGCAAGAAAACAATGTTTAAGGTCTATAGAAATCTGTGCTGAAATGTTGTAATTAAGACATTTAAAGAATGGATTCCTTAAAGGGACATAAAACCCGAACAGTCTAACTCTGATGCAAAAAGCAATTTACCGTCAAAGGGAATTGACAAAAGTCTATTCTTAGAGACCATATCAGCTTACCAGGATTTAGGCCATAAAGCTTAATGGACATATTTTTAACATCAATTGTAACAATGTAAAAAACTGCATTGCATATGAAAACAGAATTTATGTTTACCTGATAAATTACTTTCTCCAACGGTGTGTCCGGTCCACGGCGTCATCCTTACTTGTGGGATATTCTCTTCCCCAACAGGAAATGGCAAAGAGCCCAGCAAAGCTGGTCACATGATCCCTCCTAGGCTCCGCCTACCCCAGTCATTCGACCGACGTTAAGGAGGAATATTTGCATAGGAGAAACCATATGATACCGTGGTGACTGTAGTTAAAGAAAATAAAATATCAGACCTGATTAAAAAACCAGGGCGGGCCGTGGACCGGACACACCGTTGGAGAAAGTAATTTATCAGGTAAACATAAATTCTGTTTTCTCCAACATAGGTGTGTCCGGTCCACGGCGTCATCCTTACTTGTGGGAACCAATACCAAAGCTTTAGGACACGGATGAAGGGAGGGAGCAAATCAGGTCACCTAAATGGAAGGCACCACGGCTTGCAAAACCTTTCTCCCAAAAATAGCCTCAGAAGAAGCAAAAATATCAAACTTGTAAAATTTGGTAAAAGAGTGCAGTGAAGACCAAGTCGCTGCCCTACATATCTGATCAACAGAAGCCTCGTTCTTGAAGGCCCATGTGGAAGCCACAGCCCTAGTGGAATGAGCTGTGATTCTTTCAGGAGGCTGCCGTCCGGCAGTCTCGTAAGCCAATCTGATGATGCTTTGAATCCAAAAAGAGAGAGAGGTAGAAGTTGCTTTTTGACCTCTCCTTTTACCAGAATACACAACAAACAAGGAAGATGTTTGTCTAAGATCCTTTGTAGCATCTAAATAGAATTTTAGAGCGCGAACAACATCCAAATTGTGCAACAAACGTTCCTTCTTCGAAACTGGTTTCGGACACAGAGAAGGCACGACTATCTCCTGGTTAATGTTTTTGTTAGAAACAACTTTTGGAAGAAAACCAGGTTTAGTACGTAAAACCACCTTATCTGCATGGAACACCAGATAAGGAGGAGAACACTGCAGAGCAGATAATTCTGAAACTCTTCTAGCAGAAGAAATTGCAACGGAATGTAAGGGTTCAAACGGAACCCCCTGAAGAACTGAAAGAACTAAGTTGAGACTCCAAGGAGGAGTCAAATGTTTGTAGACAGGCTTGATTCTAACCAGAGCCTGAACAAAGGCTTGAACATCTGGCACAGCTGCCAGCTTTTTGTGAAGTAACACAGACAAGGCAGAAATCTGTCCCATCAAGGAACTTGCAGATAATCCTTTTTTCAATCCTTCTCGAAGGAAGGATAGAATCTTAGGAATCTTAACCTTGTCCCAAGGGAATCCTTTAGATTCACACCAACAGATATATTTTTTCCAAATTTAGTGGTAAATGTTTCTAGTTACAGGCTTTCTGGCCTGAACAAGAGTATCAATAACAGAATCTGAGAACCCTCGCTTTGATAAGATCAAGCGTTCAATCTCCAAGCAGTCAGCTGGAGTGGGACCAGATTCGGATGTTCGAACGGACCTTGAACAAGAAGGTCTCGTCTCAAAGGTAGCTTCCATGGTGGAGCCGATGACATATTCACCAGATCTGCATACCAAGTCCTGCGTGGCCACGCAGGAGCTATCAAGATCACCGACGCCCTCTCCTGATTAATCCTGGCTACCAGCCTGGGGATGAGAGGAAACGGTGGGAATACATAAGCTAGTTTGAAGGTCCAAGGTGCTACTAGTGCATCTACTAGAGTCGCCTTGGGATCCCTGGATCTGGACCCGTAGCAAGGAACCTTGAAGTTCTGACGAGAGGCCATCAGATCCATGTCTGGAATGCCCCACAGTTGAGTGATTTGGGCAAAGATTTCCGGATGGAGTTCCCACTCCCCCGGATGCAATGTCTGACGACTCAGAAAATCCGCTTCCCAATTTTCCACTCCTGGGATGTGGATTGCAGACAGGTGGCAGGAGCGAGTCTCCGCCCATTGAATGATTTTGGTCACTACTTCCATCGCCAGGGAACTCCTTGTTCCCCCCTGATGGTTAATGTACGCAACAGTCGTCATGTTGTCTGATTGAAACCGTATGAACTTGGCCCTCGCTAGCTGAGGCCAAGCCTTGAGAGCATTGAATATCGCTCTCAGTTCCAGAACATTTATCGGTAGAAGAGATTCTTCCCGAGACCAAAAACCCTGAGCTTTCAGGGATCCCCAGACCGCGCCCCAGCCCATCAGACTGGCGTTGGTCGTGACAATGACCCACTCTGGTCTACGGGAGGTCACCCCTTGTGACATGTTGTCCAGGGACAGCCACCAACGGAGTGAGTCTCTGTATAGTCCCCATTCCACAGACTGAGCATACACAGTTGTAATGGTCTTAGATGAATGCGCGCAAAAGGAACTATGTCCATTGCCGCTACCATCAAACCTATCACTTCCGTGCACTGCGCTATGGAAGGAAGAGGAACGGAATGAAGTATCCGACAAGAGTTTAGAAGTTTTGTTTTTCTGGTCTCTGCCAGAAAAATCCTCATTTCTAAGGAGTCTATTATTGTTCCCAAGAAGGGAACTCTTGTCGACGGAGATAGAGAACTCTTTTCCACGTTCACTTTCCTCCGTGAGATCTGAGAAAGGCCAGGACTATGTCCGTGTGAGCCTTTGCTTGAGGAAGGGACGACGCTTGAATCAGAATGTCGTCCAAGTAAGGTACTACAGCAATGCCCCTTGGTCTTAGCACCGCCAGAAGGGACCCTAGTACCTTTGTGAAAATCCTTGGAGCAGTGGCTAATCCGAAAGGAAGCGCCACAAACTGGTAATGCTTGTCCAGGAATGCGAACCTTAGGAACCGATGATGTTCCTTGTGGATAGGAATATGTAGATACGCATCCTTTAAATCCACCGTGGTCAAGAATTGACCTTCCTGGATGGAAGGATTGTTCGAATGGTTTCCATTTTGGACGATGGAACCTTGAGAAACTTGTTTAGGATCTTGAGATCTAAGATTGGTCTGAACGTTCCCTCTTTTTTTGGGAACTACGAACAGATTGGGGTAGAACCCCATCCCTTGTTCTTTTAATGGAACAGGATGAATCACCTCCAGAAGATAACCTTGGGAGACTATTTCTAGCGCCCAAGGATCCAGAACATCTCTTGCCCAAGCCTGAGTGAAGAGAGAGAGTCTGCCCCCCACCAAATCCGGTCCCGGATCGGGGGCCCGCATCTCATGCTGTCTTGGGAGCAGTGGCAGGTTTCTTGGCCTGCTTTCCTTTGTTCCAGCCTTGCATTCTCCAGGCTGGATTGGCTTGAGAAGTATTACCCTCCTGCTTAGAGGACGTAGCACTTGGGGCTGGTCCGTTTCTGCGAAAGGGACGAAAATTAGGTTTATTTTTGGCCTTGAAAGACCTATCCTGAGGAAGGGCGTGGCCCTTGCCCCCAGTGATATCAGAGATAATCTCTTTCAAGTCAGGGCCAAACAGTGTTTTCCCCTTGAAAGGAATGTCAAGCAATATGTTCTTGGAAGACGCATCCGCTGACCAAGATTTTAACCAAAGCGCTCTGCGCGCCACAATAGCAAACCCAGAATTTTTCGCCGCTAACCTAGCCAATTGCAAGGTGGCGTCTAGGGTGAAAGAATTAGCCAATTTAAGAGCACGAATTCTGTCCATAATCTCCTCATAAGAAGAAGAATTACTAATAATCGCCTTTTCTAGCTCATCGAGCCAGAAACACGCGGCTGTAGTGACAGGGACAATGCATGCAATTGGTTGTAGAAGGTAACCTTGCTGAACAAACATCTTTTTTAGCAAACCTTCTAATTTTTTATCCATAGGATCTTGGAAAGTACAACTATCTTCTATGGGTATAGTGGTGCGCTTGTTTAGAGTAGAAACCGCCCCCTCGACCTTGGGGACTGTCTGCCATAAGTCCTTTCTGGGGTCGACTATAGGAAACAATTTTCTTTAAATATGGGGGGAGGTACGAAAGGTATACCGGGCCTGTCCCATTCTTTATTAACAATGTACGCCACCCGCTTGGGTATAGGAAAAGCTTCGGGGGGCCCCGGGGCCTCTAGGAACTTGTCCATTTTACATAGTGTTTCTGGAATGACCAGATAATCACAATCATCCAAATTGGATAACACCTCCTTAAGCAGAGCGCGGAGATGTTCCAACTTAAATTTAAAAGTAATCACATCAGGTTCAGCTTGTTGAGAAATTTTTCCTGAATCTGAAATTTTTCCCTCAGACAAAACCTCCCTGGCTCCCTCAGACTGGTGTAGGGGCCCTTCAGAAACAAAATCATCAGCGTTCTCATGCTCTTCAGTATTTTCTAAAACAGAGCAGTCGCGCTTTCGCTGATAAGTGGGCATATTGGCTAAAATGTTTTTGATAGAATTATCCATTACAGCCGTTAATTGTTGCATTGTAAGGAGTATTGGCGCGCTAGATGTACTAGGGGCCTCCTGTATGGGCAAGACTGGTGTAGACGAAGGAGGGGATGATGCAGTACCATGCTTACTCCCCTCACTTGAGGAATCATCTTGGGCATCATTTTTTCTAAAAATTTTTATGACATAAATCACATCTATTTAAATGAGAAGGAACCTTGGCTTCCCCACAGTCAGAACATAATCTATCTGGTAGTTCAGACATGTTAAACAGGCATAAACTTGATAACAAAGCACAAAAAACGTTTTAAAATAAAACCGTTACTGTCACTTTAAATTTTAAACTGAACACACTTTATTACTGCAATTGCGAAAAAGTATGAAGGAATTGTCCAAAATTCACCAAAATTTCACCACAGTGTCTTAAAGCCTTAAAAGTATTGCACACCAAATTTGGAAGCTTTAACCCTTAAAATAACGGAACCGGAGCCGTTTTTATATTTAACCCCTTTACAGTCCCTGGAATCTGCTTTGCTGAGACCCAACCAAGCCCAAAAGGGAATACGATACCAAATAATGCCTTCAGAAAGACTTTTCTATGTATCAGAGCTCCACACACATGCAGCTGCATGTCATGCTGTTCTCAAAAACAAGTGCGCCATACCGGCGCGAAAATGAGGCTCTGACTATGATTAGGGAAAGCCCCTATAGAATAAGGTGTCTAAAACAGTGCCTGCCGATATTATTTTACAAAAAATACCCAGATTAAATGATTCCTCAAGGCTAAATATGTGTAAATATGATCGATTTAGCCCAGAAAATGTCTACAGTCTTAATAAGCCCTTGTGAAGCCCTTATTTACTATCTGAATAAAAATGGCTTACCGGATCCCATAGGGAAAATGACAGCTTCCAGCATTACATCGTCTTGTTAGAATGTGTCATACCTCAAGCAGCAAAAGACTGCTCACTGTTCCCCCAACTGAAATTCCTCTCAACAGTCCTGTGTGGAACAGCCATGGATTTTAGTAACGGTTGCTAAAATCATTTTCCTCATACAAACAGAAATCTTCATCTCTTTTCTGTTTCAGAGTAAATAGTACATACCAGCACTATTTTAAAATAACAAACTCTTGATTGAATAATAAAAACTACAGTTAAACACTAAAAAACTCTAAGCCATCTCCGTGGAGATGTTGCCTGTACAACGGCAAAGAGAATGACTGGGGTAGGCGGAGCCTAGGAGGGATCATGTGACCAGCTTTGCTGGGCTCTTTGCCATTTCCTGTTGGGGAAGAGAATATCCCACAAGTAAGGATGACGCCGTGGACCGGACACACCTATGTTGGAGAAATTATTAGTCATCTTAAGGACCTTAATGCAGATACGGATATATTCAGATGTCTGTTCTGAAACATCTGAGAAAGAGAATCAAACCAAAAGGATGCTGCAGCGGCCACACAAGTGATTGCAACTGCTGGGCTAAGCTGAAGAACTGATTGAGAAAATAATTTTATTAACAAAGACTCAGATTTATGTTTGTGCTTCCTTAGTCTGGGAAGTGCCGCTAACAGCTCTGTCAAAGCTTTTGTAAGGTATTTTTAAACTCGGCTGAAAAATCCGTGTTATCCCCTTGAGTCATATGGACAGGGCATTAGGTGTCTGCCAGGCAAACTGACTAAATTACAGCTTGGGAACCGGAACACAGTTAGCACACAGCTGATTCATTTGTGCAAAACAAACAGCATTTATTATAATCCCTGGAGGTTCCCTCTAATGAGTCAGACATATTAATTGGGGGTATAGAAAGTACAGTTTTAATACACAATGTAGAGAACAGTTGTACTAATAAATACATTATACTAACCCATATAAGGAGAAATGTAGGCCCCAAAAATTAAATCACATAAAAAAATGATGTTAACGTTTCCCAACCACTTGGTAGTTCTTATGAGGGTACTCACAACCTTCTGGACAAGGAAGGGTTACATTTCAGACAGTCTGTAAGATGACTCAGAGAAGATAACAGTAGCTTCCATAGCAGTGGAGAAGAGGTGAAAGGGCGCCAAGGGGGGGGGGGGGGGGGGGGCTAACCGCAGTAACGATGTACAGGCAACAGCCAGAAGTAAGAAAACATCAAACACTGACTGTCCCAACCGCTATCAAAAGGAAGAGAACCAGTACTCTTAAAGAGACAGTAACACATTTTGAAAAAACATAAGAGAGCTGCTAAGGGGAATCTAGAGAATAATTTGGGAAAATTCAAGCCTATATTCCTAAATTTTAGGTGTTAAGCACATATGTAAAGTACCAAGTGAAAGGGCTGGAAACCCCCAAACTGTAGTACCTACGGAGTAGAGTACCAGTGATAGTTCTTTGGCTATATGTGGTGTCCGAGTCACTTACCTTGACTGTAGAAACCCCTCCACTGATCTTACCAGCTTGCTGAGGCCTTTTTCCTTCACTGAATGCTGATGCACTAGAGAGCCCATCCAGTGCAAGTAAAGATACTGCAGATGATATTAGCAGATATACCTGTAACTCCTTTGGTGTAGGCTGAGGGATGGGGTCCCCACAACGCCAAAGGGCAGTTAGGGCTGAGAGATTTACCCTTGAGAGTACACTTATGCCTTGTTAATCTTCTTTTAATGAAACTGGAAGAGGGGTACAGGGTCTCAAGTCATGTCTGAGCTCCCAATAATTTAGAAAATAACAAAATCTTGATTGCAGAGCACCTCACTCAACCTCTGACTTCGAAGGCAAAGAACTAAATGGTGAGAGAAACAAGGTTGAAGGGATTGAAAGCTCTTGCAAGGGTTCTTGACCTCCACCTGGTAGTGGGAATGATATACCACATGTTATGAACACCTATGGACTCTCCTCATCTTACGAAAGAAAATTGGGTTTTTATGTCCCTTTAAGGCTACATTTTAAATAAGGAGTCTCACATGTATCCAGGATTTTTACTATGATAAAAACATAAATTATGCTTACCTGATAATTTCATTTCCATCTGTACCCTAATAGTCCACAGCTGCATTCCTTACTTGTGGGGAAATACTGAACCTGGCCACCAGGAGGAGGCAAAGACACCCCAGCCAAAGGCTTAAATACCTCCCCCACTTCCTCACAATCCCAGTCATTCTGCCAAGGGAACAAGGAACAGTAGGAGAAATATCAGGGTGAAAAAGGTGCCAGAAGAAAAAATGACAACATTTAGGGCCACCAATCAGAGAACACGGGCGGGAGTTGTGGACTCTTCCCATACAGATGGAAATGAAATTATCAGGTAAGCATAATTTATGTTTTCCATCTTAATATGGGAAGAGTCCACAGCTGCATTCCTTACTTGTGGGAAACCTATACCCAAGCTCTAGAGTACACGGAATGCGGGAGGGGAAAAAGAGAGGCGGACCCTAATCTGAGGGCACCACAGCCTGTAAAACCTCTCTCCCGAAAGCAAAAACATCAAACTTGTAAAATTTTGGAAAAAGTATGTATGGAGAACCAGATAGCCGCCTTACAAATCTGATCCAGAGAGGCCTCATTTTTGAAGGCCCAAGAGGAAACCACTGCTCTCGTAGAATGAGCCATAATCCTCAGAGGAGACTTATGTCCAGCCGTTTCTATGCTAAACGGATGACACTCCTCAGACAAAAAGATAAGGAAGTCGAAGAGGAAGAGAAAGAGGTTTGTCTAAATTCCTTTGTGGCCCGAAGATAGATTGTGCAGTAACACAGACAGGGCCCAAAACTGTCCTTTCAGGGGACTTGCAGAAAAGCTCTTCTCCAGTTCATCCTGGAGAACAGAATAAGTAGGTCCTCCACACCTTATAACAGATGCGACAAGCAACTAGCTTACGAGCTCGAATGAGAGTAAAAAAAACTCTCTCAGAAAAACATTCTTTTGGCTAGGTCTAAGCGTTCAATCTCCACGCACTCAGCCTCAGAGAATCTAGACATTGATCAACAAAGAGACCTTGGTCAGCAGTTCCCTGCGACAAGGTAACTTCCACGGAGGAGATGATGACATCCCCACTAGATCCGCAAATCATATCCTTTGTGGCCAAGACGGGTCAGTCAGTATCACTGATGCCTGCTTGACTCGAGCCACTACACTAGGAAGTAGTGGTAACGGTCGGAAAGGATAAATTGAATTAAACCTCCAAGGCACCACTAATGCATCTGTTAGCTCCGCCTGAGGACCCCTGTACCTCAACCCCTATCTGGGTAGCTTGGTATTGAGATGTTATAAGATCTTCCTCTTGCAAATCTCTGCAAACACTCGGGATGGAGAGAACATTCTCCCAGATGAAAGGATTGTCTTCTAAGGAATCAGCTTACCAGTTGTCCACACCTGGAATGTGGATCACTGACAGCGAACAAATGCGGGTCTCCCCCACACCAGAATCCAAGATACTTCCCTCAAAACTAAGGAGCTACTCGTTCTCCCCTGGTGGTTGATGTAAGCCACCGAGGAAATATTGTTTGATTAGAATCTGATTAACTGGGACGAACCCAGCAGAGGCCAAGCCTTCAGAGCATTGTATATTGCCCAAAGATCCAAAATGAGATCAGGAGGGAGCTTTACCTCCTGAGACCAGATGCCCTATGCCTTCCTGGCACCCCAAACGGCTCCCCATCCTGACAGACTTGCAACCGTAGTCACAATCACCCAGGATGGTCATGAGACGGACGTCCCTCAGGACAAGTGATCCGGACAAAACCACCAAGAGAGCGATTCACCCGATTGGTTGTCCAGAGAAATCTGTTGAGACAGATCAGAATGATCGCCGTTCCACTAGTTCAGCATGCGTAGTCTGAGGTGAAACCTGGCAAAATATATGATGTCCAAGCTGGACACCATGAGATCAATTACCTCCATAGACTGAGCCACAGATGGCCTTAAGGAGATCTGGAGGGCAAGACATGTTTAAAGGGACAGTCAACACCAGAATTTGTGTTGTTTTAAAAGATAGATAATCCCTTAATTACCAATTCCCCAGTTTTGCATAACCAACACAGTTATAGCTATACACGTTTTACCTCTGTAATTACCTTGTATCTAAGCCTCAGCAGACTGCCCCCTTATTTCAGTTCTTTTGACAGACTTGCATTTTAGTCAATCAGAGCTGTCTCCATGGTAAATTCACGTGCATGAGCTCAATGTTATCTATATGAAACACGTGAACTAATGCCCTCTAGTGGAGAAAAACTATCAAAATGCATTTAGATTAAAGGCGGCCTTCAAGGTCTAAGAAATTAGCATATGAACCTCCTAGGTTTAGCTTTCAACTAAGAATACCAAGAGAACACAGCAAAATTGGTGATAAAAGTAAATTGGAAAGTTGTTTAAAATGACATGCCCTATTTGAAACATGAAAGTTTTTTTTGGACTGGACTGTCCCTTTAAGCTAGCTTGCAACATCTCTGGTCTGTTAGAAATATTCTTACATTATAGACCATTATAGTACCCGAGAATTCTACCCTGGTACTTGATACAAGAAAACTCTCTCTAGATTATCTGTCATCCATGGGATCAAAGAAGACAGGAGATATTCGGAATCGTCCACTCTTCGAAAAATTTCTTTAGCTAGACCAAACGGAAGGGCAATAAACTGGAAGTGCTGGTCCAGGAATGTAAACCCTAGGAACTGGAAGTGGTCCTTGAGTATTGGTACGAGAAGGGAGCATCCTTCAGATTTATTGTGGTCATGAACTACCCCTCTCAAATGAGGGGAAGAATGGACTTTATTGTTTCCATCTTAAACAATGGGACATTTAAAAACCTGCTTAAGCAGGACGGAAAGATCCTTCCTTCTTAGGGACCACAAAAAGGTTTGAATAGTATCCCAAACCTCTCACTGCGATAGGCACTGGGACGATAACTCCTAGAGGACAGATCCCGTACACACCCCAGAAAGGCTTCCCTCCTTTCTGGTCAGTTAGACAGGAGGGAGGAATCTGCCCTTGGGTGGCTGAGACCCTTGCCCCCTGTGACCGTGGAGATAATTGAATCCCGGCCTAGACCAGACAAAATCATTCCCTTAAAGGGAGGGAAGAAGTCTAGACTTAGAAGTCATATCCGCAGACCATGACTTCAGCCATAGCCCGACGGGTCTGAACAGAAAAAGCTAAAGCCATAGCATTCAAGCGATTAAACTGCCTAATAGCAGCACATATAAAAGAATTAACAACCCTCAAGGCCGTAAATCTTTTCTGAGTAACGTCGAGGGGATCCTCCACCCCGATCAATCCTATAAGGAGTCACACCAGAAGGTAGTTTATCCAGTAACCGTGGCAAAAGCTGCCGCCGGTTGAAACAAATATCCCGAATGTTGAAACATCTTTCTTAACAGAGTTTTCATCTTTTATCAATGGGCTCTTCAAAGAAAGACCTATCCTCAAGCGGGATAGTAGTACATTTAGCAAGGGTGAAGATAAAGCCATCCCATTTAGGGACGGAACCTCACAACTCCATTGAGAGTCCAGGACTGGGGACAATTTGTTAAAGGGAGAAGAGGGGGAAAAGAAATCCAATTCTGTCCCATTCATTCTTAATAATGTTCACCATCAAACAGGAGCAGGGAAGGATAAGGTACCACCCTGTCCTCAAACTCTATCCAATTTAAGAATGAAAGGTTCATCAGGCAATTTGGCCTCTGGAACCTCTGATTTCTCCAAAAACTTCCTTTAGAAGAAAGCGCAAATTCCTAAACTAAAGTCTGGTTCCTCCGCAGCCCGAGGTTTAGAGGCAGCAGACTCCGACCCAGAATGTTCATACTCTGAAGTTTCAGAAAGAACTTCATCCTCAGATAACCCTCAGTTAAATTCAATAAATTATCTGATGTACTATGGGAAGGAGTTCAATATGTAACCTTTCGCTTGCGCTTAGCAGGGCGAGGTAAAACATTAAAGGCCGCAGACACGGCCGTCTGAACTGCGCAGTAACGTCTGATAAAAAAAAGTCCCCCTCCAGATGGAGGATCAGCAATGCTACGGGAAAACTGCATGTGTAGAGATATAAGAATGTAGGGTAAGCACCTCACTGGATGACAACTCCTCAGAGGTGGACGGCTCTGTGGTATCAAACATGTTTGATATCACATTATCAAGGCATATGGAACATAATTGAGAGGGCGGAACTAAGGCCTCCTCACCATATAAACAGGAATTACTCATTGGGAATAGAGGGAGTGCCCTCTAAAGTAACAGAATCCTCCATCGCTAGTGCAATAACCGGAGAACTAGAGAAGAAAAACATCTTGTTTTATTAAAAAAATTGGCACCCTTGAGTTTAGCCTTTTCTCCGGCTACAAGGTAAACATGCAAAAATCTGAGATACTTTGGCTTCATAGAAAAGTATATTCGGTTAATGGATACCCTTTTACCATAGCTAAGCATGATATCACATACTTGGGTATTAGGATAGCAGCTAACCCCAATAAATTATACTCTAACAATTTAACTCCTCTATGCGCCAAACTACAAGCACAGATGAGAAGCTGGAAATCCTTGCCAGTGTCGCTTTCGGGAAGGATCAGCCTCCTTAAAATGGTAATCCTCCCTCGGTTGTTATACCCGTTGCTTATGCTTCCTTTACTTTTAACCAAGTCAGACATCACAATGCTCAACGGTGCAACAAGGTGCTTCATATGGAGGGGAGGGAAACTGCGTAAATCAGCGGATAAGCCGAGTCTGGGTCTTCTTAATGAGGGACTTGCTCTCCCGGATTTTAGATTGTACAACTGGGCGGCTCTCATCCGTCTAGTAATAGACTGGCAAGTGGGTACTCATCACTTCTGTAGACGCACATTAGAGCAAGCAGTTTTAGGGGATTTATCACTAGCCTACCTTCCGCATACATCTAATCTTCAAACTATTAAAACTCTGGCTTTAAACGTGTTATATCGAGACCCCTTAAAAGCTTGGCAACAAGCACACAAATTTCTAAAAAAATCATGTCATGGGTCTTGTTATTTGCCTATAGTTAAAAATCCATACTTCCCAGCGGGATCTGAGACAAAGCCCTTCCTACTTTGGGAACAAAGAGGCTTAATGTCTATTAAACAACTGCTAGACCCTCTTGCAAAAACGGTGAAACCATTTGGGACTCTACAGAGGGAATACAACCTACCTAGGACACACTTTTATGCATTCCTACAGGTGCGCCACTAAGTGGGGGCATTGATAAGAGACAGACCGGATTTCTGGGAGGAATCTCCCTTCCGTCTTAGTCATTATATCAAATGGGTAAATTTTATCTCTCCGGGATATACCAAACACTTTTACATAATCGCTTATTAGGCCTGCAATCTACTTTACAGTCTGGATGGATTCAGGAAGGGCTTAGGGAAATTACCTGGGAGGAAATACGGAATAGTATGGAAAATACAGGGAAAGCCACGCTGTCTGCAATGTTTAGGGAATCCCATATACGCATTCTTCATAGAGCATACATCACACCAAGGGCAATGGCCAAATGGGCGACCAAATGGTCCAACAAATGCATTAAATGCTCATTAGAATCTCCAAATCTCCTACATTACATGTGGGCATGCCCGTTAGTCAGAGAATACTGGGGTAGAATTCAGTACTGGATTAATCAAATACTACAAATCCCGCTTACACTACAACCTGAGTCTGTGTTATTCTTGCAATGGGATCCACAGCACAAACAGCATGATGCACTGCTGAGTTTGATAATATTAGTGGCTAGAAAATGCAAACTAAAGCAGTGGACCAAGAGGCTAGGCCCCTCCTTTGGAGACTTCAAGAACACACTGAAACTACAAATATTTACAGAACAAATGGACGTTAGAATGGACGTCCAAAGTAGGTTGAGTCTGTTCTTGCGGAAATGGCGCAGACTCATCTTAACATTTGAATTAGAAATACAGAGATTGATCCTGATACCATTTAAAGACTCTTTCATATTCACGGAAGACACATTGAGAGGGGAGTGGGCACATCTATTCTGAATGGGATAACTAAAGCAGCTTGGGCAGACATATGACCGAGGGGAGGGAGAAAGGAAAAAACGTGCGACCATACCCGATCACACTCCCGCACTCACCTCCCCCCCCCCCCACCCGCAGCCCCCTTCTCCCTTTTTTTTTTTCTTTCTTGCCCGCGCCACCGGGCCCCACGGCCGACGACGAGGGCGATTTCCAGGTTATTTTCTTCAACTATTTAGTTATATGTGTGTTAAAAAGTTGGGTTTAAGTTAGTTAGGCTGTAGATTTAAAGAAAAAATAAAAGATAGATGTTGAGGGTGGATGGAAACACAAAGAGAGAAGGTAAAACCCGAACACAGAAACAGACTAGCCAAAATATAACCTTTCCAGAGTGTTGTTTAACAGGCTTTGGTTATGGGCTTAAGAGGGTCAGAAGGAAACTCATAGATATTGTGATCGCCAAGGCCGACTATTACAAAAGGCACAAATTACTGATAAGTTCCTTAATGACCTTGATAATATTGTATGCCTTGTACAAATGTATATCTGTGTTTCTTGTCTTTCTCAACAATAAAAAAAGATATTTAAAAAAAAACAAAAAAAAACCGGCACCCTTATACCCCAATGGCTGGGGCACTCACCACCTCCTATGACCCAAACAGTACAGAGATTTATGACTCCTCTCTGATAGACACCCGGTCAGGAAAAAGGGAATAAATCACATGATGCACAATGCAGGACCGTCCCTGCTATGAGAAAGCGAGCCAAGCTTGTAAGCTGCATGGCTCTCAAAGTGAAAGTGAAACTTGTATATTCCATAACAGCCTATGAGCCCATAACATCTCACACATAAAACATAACACCCAACTGTACCGATTTTCGCAGGACAGTCCCGATTTTAGGGATCTGTCCCGCATTGCCCCATGCATTAAAAATATATTGGGCCCATACTCAGAAGCAGCTGGCTTTTCACTCCCAGGGTTATATACCTGTTAGATTCTCAGTGGAAAAGAAATGGTGTGTGGGTTAAGCAGGAGTAAGAAGGCTGTATACCTTCTGACCTCAGGTAATGGTGACCTCTAACCTACCTCTGGTAGTGATGATGTCTAACCCCTGGTGATAATACTAACATGCCTTCAGTTTTATACGATGAGCAGTGCTAACACCAGGGTAACAAACAGTGGCAGCCTCAGACTGCCAGCTAATGTGCTTGCCAACCCCAGGACCCCATACAATGAATTACAGATACCCATATATGATGTAGTGTGTGTGTGTATCTGTATCTATAACTGTGTGTGTGTATCTGTATGTATAAGTTTATGCTATGTAGTGTGTGTGTGTGTGTGTGTGTATATCTGCATGTATAAGTGTAAGCTATATAGTGTGTGTGTATCAGTGTGTGTGTATCTGTATGTATAAGTGTATGCTATGTAGTGTGTGTGTGTATCTGTATGTATAAAAGTGTGTATCTGCATGTATAAGTGTATACTATGTAGTGTGTGTGTGTGTATCTGCATGTGTAAGTGTATACTATGTAGTGTGTGTGTGTGTCTGCATGTATAAGTGTATGCTATGTAGTGTGTGTGTGTGTGTCTGCATGTGTAAGTGTATACTATGCAGTGTGTGTGTGTATCTGCATGTGTAAGTGTATACTATGTAGTGTGTGTGTGTATCTGCATGTATAAGTGTATGCTATGTAGTGTGTATCTGCATGTGTAAGTGTATGCTATGTAGTGTGTGTGTGTATCTACATGTGTAAGTGTATGCTATGTAGTGTGTGTGTATCTGCATGTATAAGTGTATGCTATGTAGTGTGTGTGTGTATCTGTATGCATAAGTATATGCTATGTAGTGTGTGTGTGTATCTGCTTGTATAAGTGTATACTATGTAGTGTGTGTGTATTTGCATGTATAAGTGTAAGCTATGCAGTGTGTGTGCCTGTATAAGTGTATACTATGTAGTGTGTGTGTATCTGCATGTATAAGTGTATACTATGTAGTGTGTGTGTATTTGCATGTATAAGTGTAAGCTATGCAGTGTGTGTGCCTGTATAAGTGTATGCTATGTAGTGTGTATCTGCATGTGTAAGTGTAAGCTATGTAGTATGTGTGTGTATCTGCCTGTATAAGTGTATGATATGTAGTGTGTGTGTGTGTGTGTGTATCTGCCTGTATAAGTGTATATGTAGTGTGTGTGTGTGTGTGTGTGTGTGTGTGTGTGTGTGTGTGTGTGTATCTGCATCTGTAAGTGTATACTATGTAGTGTGTGTGTATCTGCCTGTATAAGTGTATGCTATGTAGTGTGTATCTGCATGTGTAAGTGTAAGCTATGTAGTATGTGTGTGTATCTGCCTGTATAAGTGTATGATATGTAGTGTGTGTGTGTGTATCTGCCTGTATAAGTGTATGCTATGTAGTGTGTATCTGCATGTGTAAGTGTAAGCTATGTAGTATGTGTGTATCTGCCTGTATAAGTGTATGCTATGTAGTGTGTATCTGCATGTGTAAGTGTAAGCTATGTAGTATGTGTGTGTATCTGCCTGTATAAGTGTATGATATGTAGTGTGTGTGTGTGTGTGTGTGTGTGTGTGTGTATCTGCCTGTATAAGTGTATGCTATGTAGTGTGTGTGTGTATCTGCCTGTATAAGTGTATGATATGTAGTGTGTGTGTGTGTGTGTGTGTGTGTGTGTGTATCTGCCTGTATAAGTGTATGCTATGTAGTGTGTGTGTATCTGCATGCATCTCCAGACTCTAACTTTCATCCATGCTCTCACTGAGAGGCTGACAGGACTACTTAAAACTCCAGTCCCATCACGAAGAGTACTACCCTCCATAACAGACTACTCTGAAATCTTCTAACACTTCTCTGCCAACCTTCTGTGACGAAAGGCAAAAAATGACTGGGGTTATGATGAAGTGGGGGAGGTATTTAAGCCTTTGGCTGGGGTGTCTTTGCCTCCTCCTGGTGGCCAGGTTCAGTATTTCCCACAAGTAAGGAATGCAGCTGTGGACTCTTCCCATATTAAGATGGAAACATGATAACTAGTGTTTATGTTATAACAAGTAATGGGTAGTTGGAAGCGCTTCCAACTACCCATTACTTGTTTCCACTTACTGGACGGCTAGGCGCCCTTTGTTTGAAGCCATTTGTGCACAGTCCAGGCGCTTTGCCCACCATCAAAGTGTTTATGTTATACCTTTGAAGAAAATATGTTAAATGTATGTTTAATAAAAATATCTAAATTTAAATTTAAGGTTCACTTACAGCATTGCAAGTGTGTTGTGATTATATCGGACTTTCCCTCCAATTCACCCTCAGAAGTATCCATAGGCACCATCTCCTCTGCCTGCTCCTGAAGTTCTACATCATTATCTGAGACCGGTACATTATACTGTAGAGCCAAGTTGTGCAATATGCAGCATACTAAAAAAATATCTGATACTGTTCTAGGAGAATATTGCAGTACTCCAACAGAACGGTCCAAACACTGGAACCTACGTTTGAGTGCATCAAAAGTTCTTTTTATGGCACTGTGAGTATTCTCATGGGTACTGTTGAACTCATGCTGAGTAGGAGTGCTTGGATTCAGCAAAGGTGATAACAGCCAAGGCCTGCGCTCATATTCTGCATCACCTACAAAAGTAAAAATTAATTAGTAACACTACTGTCGAGACATGAACAATAATTTGGGAGATGGAGTGTCCTAAAAAATGATTTCAGAGAGTTAGGTAACAAGTTTAAAGCAAGCAGTGCCATTTGTACAGTAAGGGTGGATGCACCAGAATGACATGGACGTAGATGTCTTGGAGGAGAGGATGGTAGCACGCTTAGAGAATCTCTTAAACTAGGCAAACGGGGGAGGGTCAGTCCAAACATAAAAAAGACAGATCAGTCTGTGAATATGACACACCCAGATGACAAAAGGGAAATGTCACAGTAGAAAGTTTGCAGGAAAGTGCACAAAGTAGCTGCACAAAGCACATACAAATGAAATGACAGCAAATGCAAGAAGCACGACGAGTAAAATGGGGGAGCTAGAGTTCTTAGTTGCAGAAGAGGACTATGATATCAGTATAACTGAAACCTGGTGGGATGATTCACATGACGGGGCAGTTAACTTAGAGGGTTATAGTTTATTTAGGAGCACCAGAAGTAATACAAGGGAGGGGGGGGGGGGGAAATCTACATATTAAACCTGACCATAAACCTACAATATGGGAAAATAATTATGATACAAGTGATAATATAGAGAGCCTGTAGGTTGAAATAAAGAGTGTGTGTGTGTTGGGGGTTTGGGAAATCCTTAAAAATATTACTAGGAAGTGGAACATGCTACAAGCCCCTTAACATTAGCGACATGGAGGAAAATCAACTACTAATGCAAATAGGAAAGGCTGCCAATAATACTAGTGCTGTAATTATGGGAGATTTTAACTACCCCAACATAAACAGGGCCAATGAAACTAGTAATACAGCTAAGGGAGAAGAAGACTTTTTTCAGTGATTTAACCCCTTAAGGACCAGTGACGTACCCTGGTCACACCACTTGCAGCAGGACCACATCATTATACCCAAGTAAAATCCTTAACGACCAGTGACGTACAGGGTACGTCATGGTCATTAAGGGGTTAAGGAAATCATTAAATAACATAAAATGGGACTAAGTTTTCACTAATAAAAATACAGAGGATAAATGGATAACATTTAAAACTTTGCTAAATAAATAAACATATCAACACATGCCACAAGTTTATAAAAGTAAAACAAAAAAATCCAAGCCAACGTGGCTAAATAAAAATGTGTTAAGAGAAATTAGGAAAAAATGTAGGGCATTTAAATTATTTAAAGAAAACAGTACAGACGTAAAATTCCAAATATATAAGGAATGTAACAAAGCATTAAAAAAGCAATTAAATTAGCCTAAAATTGAAAATTAAATATTAATTGCAAAGGTTTCTAAGTCAAACAAAGGGAAAAAAAGAGCAAGCACTACTCAGCAGGTAAAAATAAAATCCATCTTTATTTCAGGAGAATTAAAAAAAGTCCATGGCTAGACTAACAGACAGGAAAGGAGGTAACGGCCTGACACGTTTCGCAAAACAAAAATTGACAAAAGGAAGAGAAATCTGTTTTATCTAAAGGACTAAGTTTTGCACCTACCAGTAAATTCTCTGGCTTCAATACCCTATTGGATATTAATAAATTCATAAGGAAATTATCCTTAAAAAGATTTTTTGCACTAACCAATAAGGGTGTAGAACAAGTCCAAGATCGTCCTATTGATGCTCCTGAAGAATACACTGCTTCTCCTCATCTATTATTTGGGGATGCTTGGTCTGTTGTCACTCTTAATGAATTGTATACTGATATTGATTCTGGAGCCCCTGTAGATAAACTCAAAAAAACCTAAGAAAAATAGGTCGTAGTTTTATCCAGTGAACTTCAGGGGCCCCATGATTAATGCCTATCAAAAATTAGTACAGGATGACATTCTCAAATTGGAGGAGGAAATTAGCAGTGGCAAAGATACCGTCACCTTAAATTTAACACACAAAGAACGCGTTGCAATAAAAGCTTTACAAGATAATAAAGAAATTGTGATCAGAAATTCTGATAAAGGTGGCAGTATCGTTGTGATGAATAAGACATACTATTTTCAGGAAGCCTTGAGACAGCTCTCAGATAATACAATATATCGTCAACTTTCATATAATCCAGTCAATAAGTTTAAAAAAAGACATCTGTAAACTAATTGAGGATAGTGTCCTATTGGGAGTATTTAGCCCTACTGATTTAGATATATTGGTCCCAGAGAACCCTATCACCACAATATTTCACCATGTACCAAAGGTACACAAGAATAAAGATTGTCCCCCAGGGAAACCTATAGTGGCCGGTATTGGCTCACTGTTGGAACCCCTGGGAGACTGGATGGATAGTGTTTTGCAGCCTATAGCTAAGAGACAGCTAAGCTATCTACAAGACACATCTCATCTTGTATGCACACTTGACACAATTGAATGACAACCTAATTTTTGTTGGGTTACAGCAGATATCTTTATATACTAGTATACCGCAAAACCTTGGCATTAAAGACGTTGGGTATTTTTTTGAGAAAGAATCTGACTTAGAACCATCATTAAGATACAATGCTGGTGAGGTTTTACAATTCTTGCTGTCTCATAATTATTTTATGTTCGACAATGAGTACTATTTACAAGTAAGGGGGGCCGCCATGGGGGCAAAATTGGCCCCGGCATTTGCCAACATTTTTGTATCATGGTGGGAACTGTCATATAGCTATACCACATGTAACCCTTGGCAGGAACAAATAGTGCCTTTTGTTCGGTACATTGATGACCTGTTGTTGGTAGTACAAGATGACGAGAATATACATTTTTTTGGAGGAGTTTTTGGCATATTTAAATTCAAATACATTGGGTTTACAATTTACTGGAGAATATAATAGATACCAGATTAATTTTGTGGATCTTACTCTTCAGATCACCGATAATCAGATAATTACTAGAACATTTAAGAAAACCAACTGCTGGTAATACTATCCTCCGCGCTGCCTCTCAGCACCCCAAACACTTAATCATGGCCATTCATAAAGGTCAGTTTATTAGGCTACGTAGGAACACCAAGTCTGATATAATCAATGAACAACAATCTATAGAATTAAAAGAAAGATTAATTAAGAGGGGTTATGATTCTACCATATTAGAAGATTGTAGAATACTAGTCAGAAATCGGGCACGTAAACCTTACAATACTGACCCTCACCAATGTCATATTACTACCAATACAAATTTTGTGGACAGTGGTAGTAAGGATATAATAGTATTTACTACGGAATATTCGCAACAATATAATGATGTAGTGAAAATTCTTAAGAAACATCTACATATATTATCAGGAGATGAAATCCTTAAACCAATCATTAATACATGTTGATTTGTCCCTAAAAAACCTTAGCAAGATCGTTTGCCCCCAGTCTAGTGAAAAGTAATAAAACTATAGGTACCCATAACTGGCTGTCTAGAAAAGGCAACTATAAATGTGGAAGCAGAGATTGTATCACTTGCTCCAATTTGGTTATTGGGGAGAAGTTTTGACAATTCTGAATACAATATAAAATGTTTTGCGAATTGCAAAACTACATTTGCGGATTACCTTCTACCATGCAATATATGTCATTACCCGTACGTAGGTAAAACCTCAAGAGAAAAACTACATTTGCGGATTACCTTCTACCATGCAATATATGTCATTGCCCGTACGTAGGTAAAACCTCAAGAGAAGAAAGAACTGTTAGGGATGTTAAAAAGTACCGTAAAGACTCAGCTGTAGCTAATCATTTGAATGGTTTTCACATGTTGCAGACGTCTGTACAAATTATTGATATAGTCACCATTCCGCCAAAGGGAGGCAATAAGAAAAGAATTTTAGATAAAAAGGAACTATTCTGGATTTTGAAACTCCACTCACGCATGCCTGGAGGAATGAATAAAGAATGCGATACAAATGATTTCATAGATAATTAACCAGGCATTGATGGATTATGCATTCGTTAATCAGTCCATCATAATATTGCTTCTTCATAGGTAACTTGTAAAAATGTCATGCATCTTTTTTTATGTCCCTTTAGTCTCTTATCTTTAATATAGCATAAATGATTGTTTATTATTATTAATATGAATATACCATCTCTTGCTATAAACGTGTCAGGGTGCCAAGAATCAGACTGAGATGAGAAGTGCAAAAATAATCACACCTTTATTAATAGTAAAAAATAATAAAAAGTCCACAAGTCAAATAACAAGCCAGGAGTCAAAACCAGAGCTGGTAGTCAGACGAGCCGAGTCAGGAGCCAAAGCGAAAAGTCAGACGAGCCGGAATCAGGAGCAAGGAGAACAGCAGAGTCAGGAACAAGCCAGGAATCAGGAACCAGGAAGGACGTCAGGCAGCCAGGTAAAACACAGGAGCTCTCACAAACAGGTCTGTGACAACGCAAAGGCAAAGCATACTGAAGAGAGGCCCTTTAAATAATAAGTGATGACATCACAATTCTGAGACTGCATCCTGTCTCACATGGATGATGCACACCGGTCTGGCCATAAAAGGAAGTACAGGAAGTGAGCAGCATCCCCCACAATGCACCAAGTCAGGAAGAGAGGTGAGTAAAATGGCTGCCAGCAGCACATGGCAAACACAACAGGGAAAAACCCTGACAAAATGTCAGTGCTTTGTATGTTCTATGTGAGGTATTTCAAATTACTTTTATTAGTGATTTTTGTATTGTAAGGGGTTAATTTCCCTATCAATGGGTATGCCTTCTTACACTCGATGGCCTATGATTAAGCGCCACTAGGGGGCGCAAAACGCATCAAGCTGTTACCTCCTTTCCTGTCTGTTAGTCTAGCCATGGACTTTGTTTTTTAATTCTCCTGAAATAAAGATGGATTTTATTTTTTACCCGCTGAGTAGTGCCTGCTCTTTTTCCCTTTGTTTGACATTCGATTGCGGTTTGATCTTCCGCAGCTACGGAACTCCACTCTGACCGCTCTGATTGGATGACCTGTACTCAGTTGGTTCCGGTTCAGGCTCTGATGCAGCTATACAACGTGGGACTCCTCTGCATCTAAATCAAACCCTAAACTTTTTTTTTTTTTTTAAAGTACATAAATTGCAAAAAAGGAGAAAAATATAGGTACATTACAATGTGTGAAGCATACCATGATTAACAGTGACAGGGAAAAGGCTGAGGTACTAAACCAATTCTTTTCTTCAGTATACACAAGAGAGGAACCAAAGGGAGATACTTTGAAACAAGCCCTTACCATTAACTGGGTTATGTATAGAGGATATCAGGAAAAAACTGGAAATATTAAGGTAAATTAAACTCCAGGCCCAGATGGAATACACCCAAGGGTTTTACTGGAAATTTAGCACTGTTATAGCCAACCCTATACTCTTAATTTTACAAGACTCATTATCCTCAGGCATAGTCACCCAAGACTGGCGTAAAGCTGATGTGGTGCCACTCTATAAAAAGGGAAGCAGGGATGATCCAGGAAGCTATAGACCAGTTAGTCTGACATCAATAGTGGGGAAGATATTTGAAGGGATTATAAAGGATTACATTGATGAGCATATTCGTGTAAACAAGATTATGAGTTCTAATCAGCATGGTTTTATGAGAAATAGATCATGTCAACTAATCTAATTGGATTCTATGAGGAAGTAAGTAAAAATATAAAGAGGAATCAGGCAATGTGATATACTTGGATTTTGCAAATGCGTTTGATACAGTGCCACATGGGAATAGCTGAAAATGTTAGCTCATGGATAAATAACTGGATAAAAGACAGGGAGCATTGAGTAGTAGCAAACGGATCATACTCAGATTGGACAAATGTAATCAGTGGAGTCATTAAGCATAACAAAATACCCTTTATGCAAAAAGTACAGCGTTGCTCCACTTCAAAAAGGGGTGAATCCCCAACCTCTAAATATAAACAAAAGAATACAAGAAAAAATGAAAGGTGAGTTAAATCCGCTTAGCAGTATTGCCCTCTGATTGCAGGTATATTGGTGTTTGTAGGGCCCCTGTAACATCAGGTCACTCAATGTCTGCTAGCCTGCATTAGGGGCTGAGGAGGTTGAATGATCCTATATTGAAGTCTTAAAATGTTGTGTGCAATATAGCAATAGCGAGTATAAAGTGTTGTGTGCAATATAGCAATAGTGAGTATAAGTGTTGAGTATAAAGTGTTGTGTGCAATATAGCAATAGTGAGTATAAAGTGTTGTGTGCAATATAGCAATAGTGAGTATAAAGTGTTGTGTGCAATATAGCAATAGTGAGTATAAAGTGTTGTGTGCAATATAGCAATAGTGAGTATAAAGGGTTGTGTGCAATATAGCAATACTGAGTATAAAGTGTTGTGTGCAATATAGCAATACTGAGTATAAAGTGTTGTGTGCAATATAGCAATAGCAAGTATAAAGTGCCGTGTGCAATATAGCAATAGCGAGTATAAAGTGCCGTGTGCAATATAGCAATAGCGAGTATAAAGTGCCGTGTGAAATATAGTAATAGCAAGTATAAAGTTCTGTGTGCAATATAGCAATAGTGAGTATAAAGTGTCCAAGTTGGGATCTGAAAGTGTACTTTCGCTGCTCATATAGTACCTTGAATCTTGAACTTCTTAGCGATTTCTAAGGTAATAAGATACTAGCATGTATTAAAAAAGAGGCACTGATGCAAGGGAGATTCTGTCACTATATAAATCTCTGGTAAGACCTCACCTTGAGTATGGAGTGCAGTTCTCTGATTTTTTTTTTAAAAAAAAGACATTGAAGACTTAGAAAAAGTTTAGAGAAGGGCCACAAAGCTGATAAGGGGAATGGAGAAATTAAAGGGATGCTAAACCCAATTTTTTTTCTTTCATGATTCAGATAGAGCAGCAATTTTAAGCAGCTTTCTAATAGACTCCTATTATCAATTTTTCTTCATTCTCTTGCTATCTTTATGTAAAATAGCAGGACTCTTAGCTAAGGAGCCGGCATTTTCGTTCAGTACCCTGGATAGCGCTTACTGATCAGCTAGCACAACCCAGGTGCTGAACCAAAAATGGTGTGGCTCGTAAGCTTACATTGTTTTTCAAATAAAGATAGCAAGAGAACAAAGACAAATTGATAATAAGAGTCAATTAGAAAGTTGTTTGAAATTGAATGCTTTATCTGAATCATGAAAGAAAACATTTTGGTTTAGTATCCCTTTAAACTATGAGGAGAGGTTAGCCAAACTGGGACTGTTTTCTCTAGAAAAAGGCGCTTTAGAGGTCACATGATTACTTTATATAAATATATTCAAGGCCCATATACAGAGATGGCAGAAGCTGTGTGTTTTCCAAGAAAATAGTTTGTGACAAGGAGGTCACAATTTAATGCTGTAGTAAAGAAGATTTAATCTCCTGCAACATAAACATTTTTTCACTGTAAGAGCAATAAATCGTGGAACTCTTTACCTGAGGAGGTAGTGAATGCCAATACCTTAGATACAAATTTAAAATGGTTTAGATACATTTTTGGCTAGAAACAGAATTCAGGGATATGATTGATTGTGTTAAAGGGACAGTAAAGTCAAAATTAAACTTCCATGATTCAGATAGGGCAGCAGTTTTAAACAACTTTCCAATTCACATTTATCCTCAAATTTGCTTTGTTCTCTTGGTATTCTTAGTTGAAACCTAAACCTAGTAGGCTCATATGCTAATTTCTAAGCTCTTGAAGGCCGCCTCTTTTCTTAATGCATTTGACAGTTTTTTTCACAGCTAGGGGGCGATAGTTCATGTGTGCCATATAGATAACATTGTGCTCACGCCTGTGCAGTTACTTATGAGAGGACACTGATTGGCTAAAATGCAAGTCTGTCAAAAGAAATTAAATAAGGTGGCAGTCTGCAGATGCTGAGATACAAGCTAATCACAGAGGTAAAAAGTATATTAATATAACTATGTTTGTTGTGCAAAACTGGGTAATGGGTAATAAAGGGATTATCTATCTTTGTAAACAAAAACAATTCTGGAGTAGACTGTCCCTTTAAATTGGTCACCTTTTTTAATAGGATTCATTTAAGCTCAACTGGAGCTTTTTTGTAAGTATATTAAAGATTGTATAAGTTGAACTCGATGGACTTTTGTCTTTTTTCAACCTCCTCTCCTATGTAATATATTTTACTTAGCAATAAATACAAATGTGTCAAAAACAAGTGAATACCAAACCACAAGTAAATAAAAATAATAAAATAGTGACAAAAATTTACCAAAATGGCAACAGCTGAGATTGCCTGTGGGGATTGTTATAAAGTGCAAAAAACGAAAAGGTGGCTGAGACTGTTAGTAGATAAAAAGTAATTCTTTATTTTCTTTCAAATTAAAAACGGAGGCACTCTCCATAGGCAAGACAGTCAAAACAACTATCCCACATAAGTAAGCTTACGCGTTTCGCCTAGTAAGCCTTAGTCATAGCTAGATACTACATGCTGATCATAAAGTTTAAGAAGGGAGCCTAAGCACCCCATTGGTTAAGAACATGTAAGTGGGAGTGTCACATAATTAGTTGATTAACACTTAAGTGCCTGTCACATAATATAAATGTCAAGCCTAATCAGTACAACTTATCCGTTGATAACAGTAAGAGTAAACCGAATCATATATACAAAAGTGCTTAATGAGGCCAGGACATAGAGATGGACTATAGTATATAAGGCAGAGGAGGAAATGCACATTTAAAAAGGGGGGGGGGGGGGGAAACAGCATATTTTTATAAAATTGCTCATAAGTACAAAATACATGAGCTATGATTATGTATACTTTTTAGACAGAATGAGAAATTAAATCTAAAGGTATCTACAGGATTCACACAATGGTGAATATACATAAACAGAAGATAGTGAAATATTAACAATACACAAGTAACATAGTTACCCCCAGTAATTAATCAGATCATACTCCGAGTTGAAACCATAGAGGGCCCTGGTCTGGAGAGTGAAGATCCAATACATTTCCCGTTTATTCAATAGTTTGATTCTGTCTCCTCTCCATCTGGGTGGAGCCACTCTCTCAATAGCTTGCCATCTCAGAGTATGATCTGATCTACCATGTTTCTGAGCAAAATGTTGGACCAGAGGGGTCTTTGATTTCCCAACATTGATGGTTGACAGGTGTTCATGTATCCTAGATTTTATATCTCTTGTCGTTAACCCCACATATTGAAGCTTACATGAGGTATATGTTAAGATATATATATATATATATATATAACAAAATTAGAGGTACAATTGAGACAGGACTGGATGGGATAATTGGCTCACTCATAGGGGCATGTTTAGGTGTGGCAG
Organism: Bombina bombina; assembly: GCF_027579735.1. Lineage (NCBI taxonomy): Eukaryota > Metazoa > Chordata > Amphibia > Anura > Bombinatoridae > Bombina > Bombina bombina. Next base: position 270,058 of record NC_069506.1, on the reverse strand, counting down.
CAATAAATGCCGTCCCTGTGAGTCAGTGATAGTTTCTGAAATGTTTAAATCAGAAGCTACGGATACACATTATACCATCCAGTCCTGTCTCAATTGTGTCTCTAATTTTGTTATATATATCTTAACATGTACCTCATGTAAACTTCAATATGTGGGGTTAACGACAAGAGATATAAAATCTAGGATACGTGAACACCTGTCAACCATCAATGTTGGGAAATCAAAGACCCCTCTGGTCCAACATTTTGCTCAGAAACATGGCAGATCAGATCATACTCTGAGATGGCAAGCTATTGAGAGAGTGGCTCCACCCAGATGGAGAGGAGACAGAATCAAACTATTGAATAAACGTGAAATGTATTGGATCTTTACTCTCCAGACCAGGCCCCGCTCTGGTTTCAACTCAGAGTATGATTTGATTAATTACTGGGGGTAACTATGGCCTAGATTATGAGTTTCGCGTTAGAGGCTGTGCGGTGCTAATGAGCAGTTTTCCCTCAACGCTCACTTACCTACAGCGCTGGTATTTCAAGTTTTCAGAAACCCGTCGTTAAAAGACAAGAAGTGAGCGTTGAGCAATATTTTGCTCATTACCGCACTCCAATAGCAGCGCTGCTTAAGTCAGCGGTGAGCTGGTCATACGTGCTTGTGCACGATTTCCCCATAGGAATCAACAGGCAGAGCCGGCTGAAAAAAAGTCTAACACCTGCAAAAAAGCAGCGTAAAACTCCTTAACCCAGCCCCATTGATTCCTATGGGGAAATAAAAATATATGTTTACACCTAACACCCTAACATGAACCCAGAGTCTAAACACCCCTAATCTTACACTTATTAACCCCTAATCTGCCGCCCCCGACATTGCCGCCACCTACATTATATTATTAACCCCTAATATGCCACTCCGGACACCGCCGCCACCTACATTATACTTATTAACCCCTAATCTGCTGCCCCCAACATCGTCGACACATATTTATTAACCCCTAATCTCCCTCTCCCAATGTCGCTGCAACCAACCCATTTATTAACCCCAAATTTGCCGCCCCCAACGTCGCCGCCACTATATTAAAGGGACACTCAGGTTAAATTAAATTTTCATGCTTCAGATACAGCATGTAATTTTAGACAACTTTCCAATTTACTTCCATTAAAAAATGTGCTCAGTCTTTTATATTTACATTTTTTGAGTCACCAGATCCTACTGAGCATGTGCAAGAATTCACAGACGTATACGTATATGCATTTGTGATTGGCTGATTGCTATCACATGGTACAAGGGGAGTGGAAATATACATAACTTTGAAATTTGTTATAAAAAAATCTACTACTCATTTGAAGTTCAGACTAAGTGCTATTGCATTGTCTTGTTATCTTGCATTTGTTGATTATGCAAATCTAATGTGTTGACTGGTCCTTTAAAGTTATTAACCCCTAAACCTAAGTCTAACCCTAACACCCCCTAACTTAAATATAATTACAATAAATCTAAATAAAATTCATATCATTAACTAAATTATTCCTATTTAAAACTAAATACTTACCTATAAAATAAACCCTAAGCTAGCTACAATATAACTAATAGTTACATTGTAGCTAGCTTAGGGTTTATTTTTATTTTACAGGCAAGTTTGTATTTATTTTAACTCGGTAGAATAGTTATTAAATAGTTATTAACTATTTAAGAACTACCTAGTTAAAATAAAGACAAATTTACCTGTAAAATAAAACCTAACCTAAGTTACACTAACACTACACTATAATTAAATAAATTAACTAAATTAAATACAATTACCTAAATTAAATTAGCTAAAGTACAAAAACAAAACAAAACACTAAATTACAGAAAATAATAAACAATGCCCATCCAAATGCCCTTTTCAGGGCAATGGGGAGCTTAGGTTTTTTTAGATAGTATTTTATTTGGGGGGTTGGTTGTGTGGGTGGTGCGTTTTACTGTTGGGGGGGTTGTTTGTATTTTTTTACAGGTAATTTATTTCTTTTGCGATACGACGAGTCCACGGATTTCATCCTTACTTATGGGATATCGCCTCCTGGTCAGCAGGAGGAGGCAAAGAGCTCCACAGCAGAGCTGCATAAATAGCTCCTCCCTTTTCCCCCAACCCAGTCATTAGACCAAAGGTAGGAAGAGAAAGGAAAAAGAGCAGAGGTGACTGAAGTTTAACAAAAATAAAAATCTGTCCTAGAAATTGACAGGGTGGGCCGTGGACTCGTCATATTGTAAAAGAAATAAATTTATCAGGTAAGCATAAATGTCCTTTTCTTTTACAAGATATGATGAGTCCAGGGACAAGACAGGAACCTAAACGGAAGGCACCACTGCTTGAAGAATCTTTCTCCCAAAAACAGCCTCAGATGAAGCAAAAATATCAAATTTGGAAAATTTGGAAAAAGTATGAAGAGACGACCAAGTTGCAGCCTTGAAAATCTGTTCAACAGAAGCATCATTTTTAAATGCCCATGAGGAAGCCATAGCCCTATTAGAATGAGCCGTAATTCGTTCTGGAGGCTGCTGTCCAGCAGTCTCATATGCAACACGGATGATACTCTTCAGCCAAAAAGAAAGAGAGGTAGCCGTAGCTTTCTGACCCCTACGTTTTCCAGCAAAAACAACAAATAATGAAGATGTCTGGCGAAAATCCTTAGTCGTCTGCAAGTAGAACTTCAAGGCACGGACTACATCCAGATTATGTAACAGACGCTCCTTCTTAGAAGAAGGGTTAGGACACAAGGAAGGAACAACAATTTCCTGATTAATATTCTTGTTAGAAACAACCTTAGGAAGAAAACCAGGTTTGGTACGTAACACCCCCTTATCAGCATGAAAATAAGATACGGAGAATCACATTGTAAAGCCGAAAGCTCAGAAACTCTGCGAACAGAAGAAATAGCAACCAAAAATAAAACTTTCCAAAATAATAACTTAATATCTATGGAATGCATGGGTTCAAACGGAACCCCTTGAAGAACATTAAGAACTAAATTCAAACTCCAAGGAGGAGCAATTGGTCTAAACACAGGCCGGATTCTAGTCAGGGCCTGACAAAAAGAATGAACATCTGGAACATCTGCCAGACGCTTGTGTAACAAAATAGACAAAAAAGAAATCTGTCCCTTTAAGGAACTTGCTGACAACCCTTTCTCCAATCCTTCTTGGAGAAAAGATAAAATTCTGGGAATCCTAACCCTACTCCATGAGTAGCCCTTGGATTCGCACCAATAAAGATATTTACGCCATATCTTATGGTAAATCTTTCTAGTAACAGGCTTGCGTGCCTGAATCAAGGTATCAATGACCGCATCAGAGAACCCCCGCTTAGATAAAATCAAGCGTTCAATCTCCAAGCAGTCAGCTGCAGAGAAATTAGATTCAGATGATGGAAGAGTCCCTGAATGAGAAGGTCCTGCCTCAATGGAAGCTTCCACGGCGGCAGAAAGGACATGTCCACCAGATTGGCATACCAAGTCCTGCGAGGCCACGCAGGAGTGATTAGAATCACCGAAGCCCTCTCCTGTTTGATCCGTGCAATCACCCGGGGAAGGAGAGCAAACGGTGGAAACACATAAGCTAGGTTGAACGACCAAGGCACTGCCAGGCATCTATCAGTTCGGCCTGAGGATCCCTGGACCTGGATCCTTATCTTGGGAGCTTGGCATTCTGACGAAACGCCATCAGATCCAATTCTGGTCTGCCCCACCTGAGAATCAGGGTGGCAAAGACCTCCGGATGGAGTTCCCATTCCCCTGGATGAAACGTCTGTCTGCTCAAAAAATCTGCCTCCCAGTTGTCCACTCCTGGGATGTAGATTGCTGACAGATAACAAGAGTGAGCCTCCACCCACCGAATTATCTTGGATACTTCTGTCATCGCTAAGGAACTCCTTGTTCCTCCCTGATGATTGATGTAAGCCACAGTCATGATGTTGTCCGACTGAAATCGGATGAATTTGGCCGAAGCCAACTGAGGCCAAGCTTGAAGCACATTGAATATTGCTCTCAACTGCAGAATACTGATGGGAAGTAGAGACTCCGACCGAGTCCACACACCCTGAGCCTTCAGGGAATTCCAGATTGCACCCCATCCTAGTAGACTGGCGTCCGTTGTCACTATCACCCATGAAGGTCTGCGGAAGCACGTCCCTTGGGACAGATGATCCAGAGACAACCACCAAAGAAGAGAGTCTCTTGTCTCCTGATCCAGATCTGAGGAGACAAATCTGTATAATCTCCATTCCACTGTCTGAGCATGCTCAGTTGTAGAGGTCCGAGATGAAAACAAGCAAATGGAATGATGTCCATTGCCGCCACCATCAATCCAATTACCTCCATGCACTGAGCCACTGATGGCCGAGGATTGGACAGAAGGTATTCAGAATCTTTAACTTTCTGACTTCCGTCAAGAAGATTTTCATGGATACAGAATCTATTAGAGTTCACAGGAAAGGAACCCTTGTCTGTGGAATTAGTGAACTCTTTTCTAGATTCACCTTCCACCCATGAGTCCTTAGAAAGGACAGAACCATGTCGGTATGAGAATTTGTCAGTTGGTAAGACGCCTAGATTAGAATATCGTCCAGATAAGGTGCCACTGCAATGCCCCGCAGTCTAAGAACCGCTAGCAAAGACCCTAGAACCTTCGTGAAGATCCTGGGCGCCGTGGCCAACCCGAAGGGAAGAGCCACGAACTGAAAATGTTTGTCCAGGAAGGCAAACCTTAGAAACTGGTGATGATCTCTGTGGATAGGAATATGAAGATATGCATCCTTTAAGTCCACGGTAGTCATATATTGACCCTCCTGGATCAATGTAAGAATTGTCCGAATTGTATCCATCTTGAAGGATGGGACTCTGAGAAACTTGTTTTGACTCTTGAGATGTAAAATGGGTCTGAACATTCCCTCTTTTTTGGGAACCACGAAAAGATTTGAGTAAAACCCCTGCCCCTGTATAGGAACGGGACGAATTACTCCCATAGTAGAGAGGTCTTTTACACAACGTAAGAACGCCTCTTTTTATCTGGTCTACAGACAATCGTGAAAGAAGAAACTTTCCCCTTGGAAGGGAATTTTTGAACTCCAGTTGATACCCCTGGGACACGAATTCTAGTGTCCAGGGATCCTGAACATTTCTTATCCAAGCCTGGACAAAGAGAGAAAGTCTGCCCTCTACTAGATCCGGTCCCGGATCGGGGGCCGCCCCTTCATGCTGTCTTGGGAGCAGCAGCGGGCTTCTTGGGTTGTTTACCCTTGTTCCAAGCTTGGTTGGGTCTCCAGATGGGCTTGGCTTGTGTAAAGTTCCCTTCCTGCTTAGTTGAAGAGGAAGAAGGGACTCCCTTGAAATTTCGAAAGGAACGAAAATAACTCTGTCTTCTTTGTTTGGCTGACTTATCCTGAGGGAGGAGGTGGCCCTTACCTCCCGTAATGTCAGAAATTATCTCTTTCAATTCAGGCCCGAAAAGGGTCTTTCCTTTGAAAGGAATAGCCAAAAGCTTGGACTTAGAAGACACATCCGGAGACCAAGATTTTAACCATAAAGGCTCTGCGTGCTAAAATGGCAAAACCTGCATTCTTAGCCGCCAATTTGGCGATCTGAAAAGCGACATCTGTAACAAAAGAATTAGCCAGCTTAAGGGCCTTAATTCTATCCATTATCTCCTCTAAAGAAGTCTCAGTCTTCAGAGACTCTTCTAAGGCGTCAAACCAAAAGGCAGCCGCAGCTGTGACTGGTACAATGCAAGCCGTCAGTTGTAAGAGAAACCCTTGATGAACAAATAGCTTTTTTTAGAAGACCCTCCAACTTTTTATCCATAGGGTCTTTGAAAGCACAACTGTCCTCAATAGGGATAGTCGTACGCTTAGCCAGGGTAGATATAGCTCCCTCCACCTTAGGGACCGCCTGCCAAGAGTCCCGCATGGTGTCAGCTATAGGGTACATTTTCTTAAACATAGGGGAAGGGGAAAACGGGATACCCGGTCTTTCCCATTCCCGTGTAACAATTTCCGAAATTCTCGTAGGAACCGGAAAAGCATCGGAATAAGAAGGAACTTCCAGATATCTGTCCATCTTACACAATTTCTCTGGAGGTACCACAATAGAGTCACAGTCGTCCAGTCACTAAAACCTCCCGAAGTAACAGGCGGAGGTGTTCAAGCTTAAATCTAAAGGACATGACGTCCGAATCTGTCTGGGGCAACGCACTTCATGAGTCAGACAGTTCCCCCTCAGACAGTGTCTCCCTACACCCCCAATTCAGAGGTCTGGGAGGGTACATCAGAGATAGCCATCAAAGCATCAGAACTCGCAGGGGCCCCATGGGTTTCTGCCCTGCTACGTTTGCCTTGCAACACTGGCAACTTAGACAAAACCTCTGGGGGAGTAGATGACATAACTGCAGCCATATCCTGCAGAGTAAATGATGCAGACGCCGTTGAAAAGCATGGCGTTACTTGCGCGGGCGTTAAAGGCTGTGACGCTTGGGGAGAAAGATGCGGCAAAAATATTTTTTCTTTACATTGTAAGGCTCTCTCAATACATTAGGGACAAAGTGTAACAGGGGGTTCCACAATGGCATCTAAACACATAGCACATGTAGTGTGTTCCAGATCCTCCATGTTGCAAAAAAAATAAAGGTCAGCCTGGTCGTGATTCTATTAATTAAAACCTGTGTACTGTGTCTTTAAATATAAACTATCTCAGGTTGTCACAGAATGATCCTGAATGATTAACAAAAAAACAGATGTGTAATAAGTCTTTTATCCCTCTTACTATGTAACCCGATAAAGGAATGCTTATTAATCCCCTAGAACAACAAACACCTCGGCGCAGCTCTGCTGTGGCTCCTACCTGCCCTCCACGGAACAGCTGCCAGCAAAAAACGGCGATCCTAAGAACGCTTGTAAATACAGGAACAATGAAACACTGCCGTCGGAACTCCAACAGATAAGCTGCGCGGCAGAAGCGTGCAAGGATTAGGCTCCGCCCTTCGTGGGCGTATTAAACAACCCCCGGGAAAAACAGAAAAACAAAGTGCCGCCATACACCGGAGTCCGACAAGAGAAAATTGTAATTCTCCCTCCAACTCCGGTGTTACGTCCCAGCGTCAGCCCGTTTGAAATTTTAACTCCTAACATTGTTGAGTCATACATAATAAACGATCGCCCATATTATACACTGCCATCATGTGATTGCAAACCGTTCCCAGCGCTTCTAACTTAGTCTTTGTATATGTCAGAGAGAGTTGGGAGTGCTAAATGTGTCGGTGTCCCATTTTGCTCACAAATGAAACCCACACCTGCAAGAAGGGAAAGCCCTTAACCCGAGCCCCTTCACAGACAGAGGAATAGCACAGTCAAGTCTGAGATAAGCTGTAAAAGCCCCAGAGAGAAAGACTGCACTTACCTCCATGCTGAGGAACAGCATGATGATCCCCCAGTGTCAAGAGGTCCACTCTTCCTCCTGAGGTCCTGCAAGGATAGCAAAGTCTTAGTTAACATTCTCTAAGACCATAAATAGAAAACAGCACAAGCAAGGGAGGCTCAGTGAAATTAAAAACTCCACTAGTTCCCACAGCCTAAAAGGCTGTCACTCCAGATGCTGCTCTATAGAAAAAAACAGTACACACTGGCACCATTTAACATAAAAAACTCTTGATTGAAGAATTCTAAACTATCACCTCACTTTACCTCTTCCTATCATTAACACAGGCAAAGAGAATGACTGGGTTGGGGGGGGGGAGGGAGGAGCTATTTATGCAGCTCTGCTGTGGAGCTCTTTGCCTCCCCCTGCTGACCAGGAGGCACTATCCCATAAGGATGAAATCTGTGGACTCGTCATATCTTGTAAAAGAAAGGCCCCTTTAAGGGCTATTGGTAGTTTAGGCTAGGGTTTTTTTTATTTGGGGGGGGGGGGGGCTTTTTTTATTTTAATAGGGCTATTAGATTAGGTGTAATTAGTTTAAATATCTCTAATTTGTTTATTATTTTCTGTAATTTAGTGTTTGTTTGTTTTTGTACTTTAGCTAATTTAATTTAATTGATTTAACTGTTGTTAATTTAGTTAATTTATTTAATTATAGTGTAGTGTTAGGTGTTATTGTAACTTAGGTTAGGTTTTATTTTACAGGTACTTTTGTCTTTATTTTAGCTAGGTAGTTATTAAATAGTTAATAACTATTTAATAACTATTCTACCTAGTTAAAATAAATACAAACTTGCCTGTAAAATAAAAATAAACCCTGAGCTAGCTACAATGTAACTATTAGTTATATTGTAGTTAGCTTAGGGTTAATTTTATAGTTAAGTATTTAGTTTTAAATAGGAATTATTTAGGTAATGATAGGAATATATTTATTTAGATTTATTTAAATTATATTTAAGTTAGTGGGTGTTAGGTTTAGGGTTAGACTTAGGTTTAGGGGTTAATAACTTTAATATAGTGGCGGCGACGTTGGGGCGGTAGATTAGGGGTTAATAAATGTAGGTAGGTGGTGTCGATGTTAGGGATGGCAGATTAGGGGTTAATAATATTTAACTAATGTTTGTGAGGCGGGAGTGCGGCGGTTTAGGGGTTAATATGTTTATTATAGTGGCGGCGACGTTGGGTGCGGCAGATTGGGGGTTAAAATTTTTATTATAGTGTTTGCGATGCTGGAGGGCCTCGGTTTAGGGGTTAATAAGCAGTTTATGGGTGTTAGTGTACTTTTTAGCACTTTAGTTATGAGTTTTATGTTATGGCGTTGTACCATAAAACTCATAACTACTGACTTTTAAATGTGTGAATCGTGCAGATAACTTTAGATTTAATTTCTCATTCTGTCTAAAAAGTATCCATAATCATAGATTATGTATTTTGTACTTATGAGCAATTGTAGAAAAGTATGCGGTTTCCTCCCCCCCCCCCCCTTTTTAAATGTGCATTTCCTCCTCTGCCTTATATACTATAGTCCATCTCTATGTCCTGGCCTCATTAAGCACTTTTGTATATATGATTCGGTTTACTCTTACTGTTAACAACGGATATAAACTATAGTGTATCATTTCCCCAGTCTGTATGAACTTATGTATCAGATATGTATTTATATAAATATTGGGCTTATAAAGTTGTACTGATTAGGCTTGACATTTATTTTATGTGACAGGCACTTAAGTGTTAATCAACTAATTATGTGACACTCCCACTTACATGTTCCTAACCAATGGGGTGCTTAGGCTCCCTTTTTAAAAAAATGTATGATCAGCATGTAGTATTTAGCTATGACTAAGGTTTACTAACCGAAACGCGTAAGCTTACTCATGTGGGATAGTTGTTCTGACTGTCTTGCCTATGCAGATTGCCTCCATTTTTAATTTGAAAGAAAATAAAAAATGACTTTTTATCTACTAACAGTAGAATGAGAGGAGGAAGAAAAAGGGGCTAGTAGCACTCAACCCTACCTATAAGTATTAATAATAAAACTAAATTTATTAAATTATATAAAAAGTAAAAATCAGAAAAACCTCTGTACACCACACCAAACACCCTCCCCCCCATAAAAGTTTGTGTATCACTCCCCTGTTTCCTGGCCGATAACAGGAAGCGTAGGCTTCAGGTGTCAGGAGTGATAAACACGGTATATACAACAGGTTTGGTGAATAACAAACACGTTTCTGCCATTAACCGGCCTTTCTCAATGTTAACCGTTGTGAAATTAGTGAAAAATTAACAAGCCAAAGCCAGCGTGATAATCAACCAATGGGAATGAGACTTACGTTACACACCTCTCCATATACGTCATCTACAGGGGGGTGGTGAGAATAACTCACTGCTTTGTCGATTGGTTAGACATACAAAGGGGGCGTGAATAATTACAATTGTTTATACACATCATATATTAGACTGCCGAGCGCTCATTTAAGGATGTTCATCATAGAGACTTATCAAGTACAGATTTAGTTCATATGAATGGAACATACTGATTAAATTCTGGAGTGTATACTGTTTATATGTTTTTGGTAAAGATGGTTCAAACAAGCGTGGCTAGCTATATGAGTGTAATAGCTAGCTTAATACGTCAATCATATACATTTCAAAACAAATACGCACCGATTACCTTAAATTGTGTCCGTATAGTGTAACCACTACTTACAGTACTACCCCTAATACTAAAGTGTCAACATATTTGTAGGAAGAGTTATTATAAAACCGGAAACTTTACATATATCTTGCACAACCTTAGACAGTCCTAGTACAATAATCTATACAAACCTCCTCCATTACGTCATCTCAAGGAGGTGGGTAAGATAACTATATACTGTTAATACTAAATAGACTGTCTATGGGGTATAAATGTTTATTAAGTGATATAATAAAGAATGTAAAAGTACTGTCAGAATGGCAATACAAACACTCTAAATATAAACTCTATTTAGAAATAGTAAAGATCTGTGATCTCGATTAGGTTAACTCATAACTTAGTTGAACTTTATATGTAAGTAGCAATAGTCATATAGGGAGTCCAAAATCATAGGAAAAACCAGACACATTCAAAAGGGCCTCCAAGTATCGCCCCTATATTCTAGATGAGATGTTAAGTTCTAGAGTACCTTAAAGGGACAGTTTACTCAAAATATTTCTCCCCTTTAATTTGTTCCCAATGATCTACTTTACCTGTTGGAGTGTATTAAATTGTTTACAAGTAGCTCCTTTACCCTTATATTGGCATTTGAAATAGTTGATTTAGCATGTGGTATCCCCACCTAGTCTGAAAGTTTGTGGCCACAGGTCCAAGCTATAGATAAGCTTTGTAAACACATCCAGTAGAAGAAATTGCACTCCCAGTGCGATATAGCAGAGATAAGGTAATCAAATGTTGATTTTCCATTGTTCTCTCCAAGTACTGGTGATTGTTTTATGGACAGATATAAGATAAAGAAGCAGGTATATGTACACAATGCGATAAAGTAATGAGGTCTGATTATACTTACAAGTTCAACCCATTTTATTAGGTTGTGGCTTTAAAACACAAAATCAGAGCTTTAATATACACAAATAAGCCTTAAAAAGCTAATTTTCATAATTTTTTTACTCTGCAGTTGGTAAAAAAGCAATTGTAAACACATTAAGGGAAAAACTATTTTACAGTATACTGTCCCTTTAAGGTAGATGATATAAAGAAAGTGATAAGAATCTCTCTATATTCTGAGTTTAGATTTACTATCGGGTACACCTGAGATCTCTGCGATAATAATCTCTATATTCCATATTCAATGTTTAATTCATATACCCACGATTTGCTTATGTACTCGCGACACATTGTACCGATCCAATAAACATATTGGTGATTATAAGGATATATGGAGTAATCATATTGCTACATGTTAAGTGTACTCAATCTTGCTTCATGCCAGTTTAAATCCAGCCAATAGGGAATCATGATAATAAGACACTTCACTAATAGGTCATTACGGCATACTGCCATTATTCGTCTGTATAGTGAGAGCTACAATCTGATTAACTCCTATCAGGAAACTATTTACTGGTATACCCAGAAATTATTGTTCTCATTCATCCCATGGGGCATTACTGTGTTTAAATTAAAAATCCATGGGGGGCGGAGCTAGCCAGCCAGGGAACAAGACGTGCAATTGTCAAGCTCCTGGCTATAACTTTCTATATTTATGGATTTTTGCATCTAAATAAGGACTTTGATAACTGAAGTTAGCACCCAGTTGTGCAGGGTGACTTTTGCTATAACTGTTGGAGCTTGTTGAGACACTTTTGACCTATTGGACTTAGTAGCGGTGGTACTGTGTGGGAGGCCGTAGCCATGTGGAGAACAGAAATGGCGCAGCTTCTTCATGACCATTTTCATACCCATACACAAGCCACGCAAGAGGCTCTGACGGGCAAAATATTCCCCACTAAGCCTTATCAATATGGGGATGGGCATACAGGAACGCGGTATAAGCAGAGAAAATCGGTCACAGACACTGAGGAGCTCATGAAGTTAGCTGCGGTTAAGCATGCTGGAACTGCCGACGGACAGGACACCATCCCTCCTCCCACTCAGGCAGTGCTGGGGAACATGTCAGATGAGGAAACAGGCAAGAGTATCACAACGGACGGCTGTGTTGCCGAAATGCAGGCTCTAAACCTAGTACATCTTGTTCCGGCACATCTCCCTCTAGAGTGCCCTAAGTTGGAATACGCGCTGGAAGCATTTACTGAGCCACCACATGAGGTACCTAGCATTCTGTCGGGTATTACTGTGAGCACATCGCACACAATCGCACCTAAGAGACATGCCGACTATGATCCTTGTAGCATACCTAACATGGCAGAGGTAGTGGGTCAGACTCTAAGAAGGCGCCCTTGGGGGATGACCGGCTCAGATCAGGGAAGTCCAAAGCTTGCCTCAGAGAAAGTTATTGCATTGTGTGCACGCTGGGATTATCAGCATCGGATGGACACTGTAAGTTGGTGCACATCAAAGGGCCTCACATTACAAATACAGCATACTCCCGGTAACCTGAGAAGGGGCATCGGCTAATCTGGAGCTCCCTATGACTATGCTAATTGCCCTTGACCCAATTAGTGCACTCCTTTCAAGTATTGCCCGCCAGAGTGAGCGGACCTACACACGGTATTGACTGACTTTATGATGGAACTGATTGTTCTTATGTGCTTACACAATGGAACCCCTGTTCTCATGTTTAATAAGAAGGACTGCCTTGTGTACATGTCTCTTTATTGTTCTACCCAAGATTTGCTAGAGGTCTCATATGTTCCCCTTTTTTTGTGTGTGTGTTATGTTTGCTTTGGTCTCTGTTCATGTCTAAAGCTAACGATGGGGACAATTATCTTATTAAATTTTTGTTCTTATTCTTTTAGTTAGACCTCCAACCCCTGGTAACTGTTTAAAAATATATTGGTACATGTTTCTGCATATCTATAACTACGCTAATCCCTGCTTACGGATACACATCCTAAATATATTCCTTCATGGCGATCTAGGTTAAATCTTAGAGAGATTTTCAAACTATATATCATCCCTCTATAAGATGGAAAATTAAAACTATATGAGATTAGGGGGAACGGATTCAGAAATATATATAAAGATATTGTCGCTTTTAATTGAGAATTTGACTGGGGTAATTTTACTTTATACTATATCATGTATTAGAGTTTTCTGTCCCTTGCTCTCAATGTTAGTACTACTCAGAAAATGATGTAATTTCTATAGACAGCTTTTATTTAATATGTGTACCTGTTGTTGGGTATAGGGCCCGTACCCAAACGACAGGGAACACTAAAGACTATACGGCCGCTATTACTTTATCTATTTATATTTCTCATTCTTTGTATAGTAATCACTCACTTATAGCACTCATATTCTATACATTTCGTCTGATTCAGTCTTCTCCTCCTCCCCAGAGAGGGCATAGTTTTCAAAGGGTGGTATGTCAATTCCCGTGTTCGGGAGCTCACTCCAATTATGTGTTTAATCTAGGTATGGCCTATAATGATGTGTAGAGATTCGTAAGGTCAGACACGTGTGTGCCAGTTCCTATCTACCATAGATCCAGCTTCTTCAGTCAGTTTTGCTTCCAGGGTTGGTGTGGTCTTTAGTTTTTGAGAGATGTTTTCCTATTTAGATATTTCCAGGGCCATAGTATCCCCAGATAGATAGCTAACTACTAACTGTAATACATGGTAGGGTTTGTGTTAAGGTCACTTATGAAACTTACGTATAAATGATATAAAACCCCAAAGGAATGCCTGTACAACATGGTTGTCCTTATCTTTTTACATGAGTTAAGCTGGCTACATACCTACCAGTATCCCCACTACAACATATTGCTCTCTTTACGCAGCCTATATTTGAGTTTTATTATCACATATGCCCATTATAATTGCCCATACAAGCCATTCACTCATAGACTCATAGAGTCCATTTACAAAGTCCTATGGTTGTATCCCCCCCCCCCCCGCCCACCTCTAAGCTCTGGGATTTGTAATTAGTCCCAGTGGTTTGCGCGGTTTTCCTTGTTAAATACAGCAAACAGAATCATATACTGATAGCAATCTTGTGGATTCTATTTCATTCCTGATTATTTATGTGTAACAATATATTGAATATTTGGGATGACATTTTGTGAAAGAGAATAAGCCCTAGAGTGAGTATTCATTAAACATTTTTTGATTCTATGTATGTTGCTAACCAAGTCTTATTTATATACAGACAGTTTAAATTTGAAATCCTATCTGACTATGTTTAAATTTATAGGTAACAGTTCAATAGCTGTTGGAAAAGCATTATAAAACAAAAAATTACGAGGCTTTCATTTGATTTGGGACTCTAACTATGACTTTACAACCGATTATTTTTGCATCTTCTATTTTTATGCTGGAAATCAGTACTATTTATGTTACAGTCTCACTTATTTTGTGATGCTATTTTGTTTTTTATTATGTCTGTATGTCATAACCTTATTTGCCTCAATAAAAATTATAAAAAAAAAAAAAAAAAATCCATTTTGTTTCCATTTTTAAAAAGTCTCTGTTCAGTAGCTCCCCTTCTGATACCAGGTCTCAATCTTTCTAATCCCCAACATCTGAAATCTCTCGAACTGCCATTATGTGAGTGCAGAAAATGTTTCGCCACAGTCGTGATTTTTTTACAATTTTCTACATCTTTTTGGGCATTTCTAATATTACTCAGTCATACGAGTACCCATACATCTAGTAGTCATTCCTACATAATATACATTACAATTGCAGGAAATACAGTAAATCACATTGGTACTTTTACAATTTATAAAGTCATTAATTTGCCAGTTTTACCCAAATCTATCCATTATAGTCTGTTCTTTGGTCATATACTGACTGACCTTACAACTTCCACAGCCTATGGAACCTTTAAAGATAGGAGCTTTGTTAACATTTCTGTCAAAATGACTTCTTGTTACCGAGTCACTAATATTATTCGCCCGTCTAAAGGTAAAGGATGGTCTAACTGGAATTATAAGGACAGTACAGTAATCCCTAGGGGTTTAAGGTTAAAACTTTTTCCCTCATTTATGGACTTCAAACCTGAGTTTAAGTTGGAAGGCGCTTTAACTGAGTGCTCTCTTAAGTTGATAAGAAACCTGACTGAACATGAGCTTGATAAATTGACTGTAATCAATGAGGAAATATCTAAACTGCGTGAAGACCTGAAAGGATTTGAATTAAATGAGGACTTTCAGAAGTCCTATAACAAAACTAAAAGGTGAAGTAGAGAAATTCGCAAAATTCATTTCAGAGAAAAAAGAGCGCAAAATAGATAGAAACCTCAATGACTACTCTAAACAGACCATTTATTCATGGGGTAAAAATAGATAGAAACCTCAATGACTACTCTAAACAGACCGTTTATTCATGGGGTAAAAATAGATAGAAACCTCAATGACTACTCTAAACAGACCATTTATTCATGGGGTAAAAATAAATAGAAACCTCAATGACTACTCTAAACAGACCGTTTATTCATGGGGTAAAAATAGATAGAAACCTCAATGACTACTCTAAACAGACCGTTTATTCATGGGGTAAAAATAAATAGAAACCTCAATGACTACTCTAAACAGACCATTTATTCATGGGGTAAAAATAGATAGAAACCTCAATGACTACTCTAAACAGACCGTTTATTTATGGGGTAAAAATAGATAGAAACCTCAATGACTACTCTAAACAGACCGTTTATTCATGGGGTAAAAATAAATAGAAACCTCAATGACTACTCTAAACAGACCGTTTATTCATGGGGTAAAAATAAATAGAAACCTCAATGACTACTCTAAACAGACCATTTATTCATGGTGTAAAAATAGATAGAAACCTCAATGACTACTCTAAACAGACCGTTTATTCATGGTGTAAAAATAGATAGAAACCTCAATGACTACTCTAAACAGACCGTTTATTCATGGGGTAAAAATAGATAGAAACCTCAATGACTACTCTAAACAGACCGTTTATTCATGGGGTAAAAATAGAACAGCAGGATTAGAATCCAATATCTCAGATAGAGAAGGAGATAGCACAGATGCTGACAACTCTGATACTGATAATAGACCTAAAACGATCCTGAAAAATAGAATTCAACCCCATATAATTAATAACAGTGATACTGTCCCTTTAGGCGGAGAACCCGAAGGGGAAGGGGGAAACAGGCTCAGACCCAAAAGACAGGTACGCTTCAACCAGAAGCAAGCCCACAAAAAGAAATAGAACACTCAGAACTCAACATAATTAACCTCTCAAATAAAATTCTTACTCCAAATCAGATTTCAGTCTTGAAAAAAGGCCTAACATTTATACCCACCGCATCTTTGAACAAGTGTGAAGCTATTAAAGACACACATCTATTTACTCGAAAAATTTTATTGAGTCTTTCTATACCACCTGGGAGACCTATAGTATCCGGTATAGGCTCCCTAACTGACAAAGCAAGTAAATACCTGGATGCTAGACTTAGACATATAGTTGAGTCTTTGTCATCACACACAAGAGCTACTATACATATCCTAAATAAAATACAAGAAGTTGAAATTAATTCTGAGACTATTTTTGTAACTTGCAATGCTGAGTCGCGGTACACTAGCATACAGACCCAATGGGGTTGCAGAGCCATCTCCCATTTTATGTCTAAAGAACATAGTATGCCTGGTGAATTAAAGGAATTCTTAATTAAATTACTGGAGTTTGTATTAACACACAGCTTCTTTGTTTTTGATGATAGGTTTTACCTTCAAGTATGTGGTACAGCTACGGGCACTTTGTGTGCCCCCACATACGCAAACATATACCTGGGCTGGTGGGAAGTTCCATGAGTCTTTTAAACACTATACTGCACACATATCCCACTGGTCCAGGTATATTGACGATATATTCTTTGTGTGGAACGGCCCTCAAAATTTACTGCTAGACTTCATTCAAGCCCTGAATGTGAACCCATATGGGCTGTATCTTACGTCTACTATGAGCAATGATAAAGTGGAGTTCATAGATCTTTCTATTAGTAAGGTCGGGACCAACTTAGAAACAGACGCTTACAGGAAACCCACAGCTACTAATAATATACTTCTAGCCAGTAGCCACCACCCCCTCTCTACGATAAGAGGGTTACCAGTGAGTGAATACTTACGTCTGAGAAGGAATTGTAGTAGTATAGATACATTCAAAAGAGCAGCATCTGACTTAAGAACTCGACTCCTTAAATGTGATTATTCAAAGAAATCTCTTGCCAGAGCCTACAATAAAGCTCTAACTAGGGACAGGAAAGAATTACTCACCCCTAAAATTAAAAAAAACAGATGATAACAGTACAGTTTGTTACCACATATACTCAACTGCTAGTGACCACATTAACTATATAGTAAATAAACATTGGCACATTCTCCAAGCAGATGAACAACTTAAAACCTTAATTCCAGTTAGACCATCCTTTACCTTTAGACGGGCGAATAATATTAGTGACTCGGTAACAAGAAGTCATTTTGACAGAAATGTTAACAAAGCTCCTATCTTTAAAGGTTCCATAGGCTGTGGAAGTTGTAAGGTCAGTCAGTATATGACCAAAGAACAGACTATAATGGATAGATTTGGGTAAAACTGGCAAATTAATGACTTTATAAATTGTAAAAGTACCAATGTGATTTACTGTATTTCCTGCAATTGTAATGTATATTATGTAGGAATGACTACTAGATGTATGGGTACTCGTATGACGGAGTAATATTAGAAATGCCCAAAAAGATGTAGAAAATTGTAAAAAAATCACGACTGTGGCGAAACATTTTCTGCACTCACATAATGGCAGTTCGAGAGATTTCAGATGTTGGGGATTAGAAAGATTGAGACCTGGTATCAGAAGGGGAGCTACTGAACAGAGACTTTTTAAAAATGGAAACAAAATGGATTTTTAATTTAAACACAGTAATGCCCCATGGGATGAATGAGAACAATAATTTCTGGGTATACCTGTAAATAGTTTCCTGATAGGAGTTAATCAGATTGTAACTCTCACTATACAGACGAATAATGGCAGTATGCCGTAATGACCTATTAGTGAAGTGTCTTATTATCATGATTCCCTATTGGTTGGATTTAAACTGGCATGAAGCAAGATTGAGTACACTTAACATGTAGCAATATGATTACTCCATAGATCCTTATAATCACCAATATGTTTATTGGATCGGTACAATGTGTCGCGAGTACATAAGCAAATCGTGGGTATATGAATTAAACATTGAATATGGAATATAGAGATTATTATCGCAGAGATCTCAGGTGTACCCGAGGTAATCCATAGTAAATGTAAACTCAGAATATAGAGAGATTCTTATCACTTTCTTTATATCATCTACCTTAAGGTACTCTAGAACTTAACATCTCATCTAGAATATAGGGGCGATACTTGGAGGCCCTTTTGAATGTGTCTGGTTTTTCCTATGATTTTGGATTCCCTATATGATTGGCAGTTTCATCTACTCATCATAGCACGGAGTCCCAAGGTGGAGTGGGAGCAAGGAGTGCATCTACGTTACCCCAGAGACCAGACGCAGCGGAATCGAACGGGCAACTCAGAGCTTGGCCGAAGGTAAATACCAGCTTTGTGCCTGTGTTTGTGTATCTTGTAAACTGCACATGGGGTATGAACAGGGAGCTTGAATCGCTGCATATGGATCATGATCTTTGCTCATAGTGCTCTTTTTTGTACCCTATGGTGTATCATCCGGCTTAACAGGGAGCTACCAGCTCTATCTTATGAATGTTATTTAGACTGGATAAGGTGTCAATTTGAATTTATCAGCATTTTTTCTGCAGTATTACCGCAATACTCAGAGCTATAGTGGCCCTAAGAAATGTGAGTATTGTTTCAACAATATTGCAAAGTTGCCCTTTCATACAGTATTATGCAATGGAAATGTTTCTCTTTGAGAAACTGTTGAAGGAAACGTTATCTCAATAAAAAGGACTCAGGAGTTGAACTATAATCCATTTGGTGATCGTATTGCTTATTGTGTTTATTTTTTGTCACTAATATATTTTACTTACCCAAGAGCCATCCATCTGGCATGAGTCCTTGCTCAAATTTTTCAAAGAGGGCTGACTGGAGTAAGATATAGGATTTGTCACATGATCCTGGAAAACCAGACCGGACACTGAGGACACGAAGATCTGCATCACAGACAACCTGTACATTCAGTGAGTGGAACTGTTTGCTATTCCTGTACTGTTCCTGCTGAAGAAGAGGGGGTCTCAAGGCCACATGGATGCAGTCAATAGCTCCTAAAACATTTGGCATTTTTGCTATTTTATGGAATCCCTCTTTGACCTTGTGCCACTCAGCATTTGTTTCTGGAAGACAGACATAATTCGGTAGAAGGGACAAAAGGGCATTCAACACCACACGAAGGTGGCGAGAAAAGGAGGGTTGGCTAATACCAACAACTGATTGGAAGCAACCTGTAGCCAAGAAATTTAAAATAGCTAACAGCTTAACCATACCAGGGATGGAATGACTCCTTGCAGTAAGTGGCTCCAAAAAGCCACTGACCTGCTGGTAAACAGACAGTATGGCCTCTCTGTTTAGTCTGAACCTCTGGATAATGTCCCTATTGGTCAGACCATCTAGACCCGTTCTGGGGAAAAAAACTCTGGGCACTCTTGTCCTAGCCTGAACCACCACATGACCTTTCTGTTGATGTCCTCTTGACAAAGAAAGTCTTCTTGGAACAAACACACTGGGGACTTGTGTCTTGGGCTGTGTCACTCCATGGCCACTTGGCTGCTGTACTTCTACCAAGGCCTGTCTCCTGCTTGCAATGTCAAACGGTACTAAAAAAAAAGCAGAGGGCAAATAAAAATCAACTTTTCTACATTTTCCTTAGCGCTAAACTGTTATATTTATCATTGCAGAGTCTTATGTGTATAGAGTTTGTGAAGTTGAGGTTCACACTTTCTCAACAGATGATATAATGTGAACCTCATGATTTACATCTACATCTATAAACAGCCAGTAGAATTTTCTATACCTAATGTGAGGAAATGCATCACATGAAACAAAATCACTGGACAACAACAGGTATAACAAATACATTGTCGTCTACTCAAATTTAGCTTGCACATTAATGCATCGCCGAAGGAATTATAGAACTTCCCATAATTTACCATTTATTACTCACTTTAAGCGCACACGTTAACGTATCGTTTAAGGTACTTATTACTCACATTAAGCGCACACGTTAACGTATCGTTTAAGGTACTTATTACTCACATTAAGCGCACACATTAACGTATCGTTTAAGGTACTTATTACTCACATTAAGAGCACACATTAACGTATCGTTTAAGGTACTTATTACTCACATTAAGCGCACACATTAACGTATCGTTTAAGGTACTTATTACTCACATTAAGCGCACACATTAACGTATCGTTTAAGGTACTTATTACTCACATTAAGAGCACACATTAACGTATCGTTTAAGGTACTTATTACTCACATTAAGCGCACACATTAACGTATCATTTAAGGTACTTATTACTCACATTAAGCGCACACGTTAACGTATCGTTTAAGGTACTTATTACTCACATTAAGCGCACAAATTAACGTATCGTTTAAGGTACTTATTACTCACATTAAGCGCACACGTTAACGTATCGTTTAAGGTACTTATTACTCACATTAAGCGCACACATTAACGTATCGTTTAAGGTACTTATTACTCACATTAAGCGCACACATTAACGTATCGTTTAAGGTACTTATTACTCACATTAAGCGCACACATTAACGTATCGTTTAAGGTACTTATTACTCACATTAAGCGCACACATTAACGTATCGTTTAAGGTACTTATTACTCACATTAAGCGCACACGTTAACGTATCATTTAAGGTACTTATTACTCACATTAAGCGCACACATTAACGTATCGTTTAAGGTACTTATTACTCACATTAAGCGCACACATTAACGTATCGTTTAAGGTACTTATTACTCACATTAAGCGCACACGTTAACGTATCATTTAAGGTACTTATTACTCACATTAAGCGCACAAATTAACGTATCGTTTAAGGTACTTATTACTCACATTAAGCGCACACGTTAACGTATCGTTTAAGGTACTTATTACTCACATTAAGCGCACACATTAACGTATCGTTTAAGGTACTTATTACTCACATTAAGCGCACACATTAACGTATCGTTTAAGGTACTTATTACTCACATTAAGCGCACACATTAACGTAT
Organism: Bombina bombina; assembly: GCF_027579735.1. Classification (NCBI taxonomy): domain Eukaryota; kingdom Metazoa; phylum Chordata; class Amphibia; order Anura; family Bombinatoridae; genus Bombina; species Bombina bombina. Next base: position 248,744 of record NC_069506.1, on the reverse strand, counting down.
CGTTTAAGGTACTTATTACTCACATTAAGCGCACACATTAACGTATCGTTTAAGGTACTTATTACTCACATTAAGCGCACACGTTAACGTATCGTTTAAGGTACTTATTACTCACATTAAGTGCACACATTAACGTATCGTTTAAGGTACTTATTACTCACATTAAGCGCACACATTAACGTATCGTTTAAGGTACTTATTACTCACATTAAGCGCACACATTAACGTATCATTTAAGGTACTTATTACTCACATTAAGCGCACACATTAACGTATCGTTTAAGGTACTTATTACTCACATTAAGCGCACACATTAACGTATCGTTTAAGGTACTTATTACTCACATTAAGCGCACACGTTAACGTATCGTTTAAAGGGACACTGAGCCCAAATTTTTTCTTTTGTAATTCAGAACTTAATTCAGCAACTTTCTAATTTACTCCTATTATCAATTTTTCTTCGTTCTCTTGCTATCATTATTTGAAAAAGAAGGCATCTAAGCTTCTTTTGGTTTCAGTACTCTGGACAGCACTTTTTTTTATTGGTGTATGAATTTATCCACCAATCAGCAAGGACAACCCAGGTTGTTCACCAAAAATGGGCCGGGATCTAAACTTACATTCTTGCATTTCAAATAAAGATACCAAGAGAATGAAGAAAATTTGATAATACGAGTAAATTAGAACGTTGCTTAAAATTTCATGCTCAATTTAAATCACGAAAGAAAATTTTTGGGTACAGTGTCCCTTTAAGGTACTTATTACTCACATTAAGCACACACGTTAACGTATCGTTTAAGGTACTTATTACTCACATTAAGCGCACACGTTAACGTATCATTTAAGGTACTTATTACTCACATTAAGCGCACACGTTAACGTATCATTTAAGGTACTTATTACTCACATTAAGCGCACACGTTAACGTATCATTTAAGGTACTTATTACTCACATTAAGCGCACACGTTAACGTATCGTTTAAGGTACTTATTACTCACATTAAGCGCACACGTTAACGTATCATTTAAGGTACTTATTACTCACATTAAGCGCACACATTAACGTATCGTTTAAGGTACTTATTACTCGCATTAAAGGGACAGTATACACTCATTTTCATATAACTGCATGTAATAGACACTACTATAAAGAATAAGATGCACAGATACTGCTATAAAAATCCAGTATAAAACTGTTTAAAAACTTACTTAGAAGCTGTCAGTTTGGCTCTGTTGAAAAGGTAGCTGGAAAGCCCACCGCAAGTGGGAAATAAGACACTCCCCCCCTCCCCCTTCTTTTACATATGAAAAGACCCTTTACACAAACTGGAGCAAGCTGGAGTAGGTATACGTCAGTATTCTCATAAAACTTTGGGGCTTGGTTAGGAGTTTGAAAATCAGAGCAATGTTATTTAAAAATAAGCAAAACTATACATTTAAAAAAAGCAAAAAAAACTTTATGGACTATATAAATAGATCATCTACAAAACATTTATGCAAAGAAAAAAATGAGTGTATAATGTCCCTTTAAGCACACACGTTAATGTATCGTTTAAGGTACTTATTACTCACATTAAGCGCACGCGTTAATGTATCGTTTAAGGTACTTATTACTCACATTAAAGTGAATGTAAACAAAAACAAAAATATCAAGGCTGCGCTTCTCTCATAAATAGATAATTAATATAATATATAATATTAGAGCATATGTTATAGAGAAATTCAGGATATTATAAAAACATCGTTAGTGATTAAATTCACTACAGATGGTGTATAGATCCACCAATATAATATAAAACAATGTGTGACAAGCGAAGGACATATGACAAATAAAACAAATACTATACCAAGCATACAACTTTAGTGCTATCATAGAGGTTCACAGGCAGTAGTGAATCTTTTCAGACTGTCAGGGTTTTTTCCCTGTTTTGTTTGCCATGTGCTGTTGGTAGCCATTTTACTCACCTCTCTTGCTGACTCTGGTGCATACTGTTTGATGCTGCTCATTTCCTGCACTTCCTTTTATGGCCATACTGGTGTACATCATCCGTGTGAGACAGGATGCAGTCTCCGAATTGTGATGTCATCACTTATTATTTAAAGGGCCTCTGTTCAGTATGCTTTGCCTTTGCGTTGTCTCAGACCTGTTTGTGAGAGTTCCTGTGTATTACCTGGCTGTCTGACGTCCTTCCTGGTTCCTGATCCCTGGCTTGTTCCTGACTCTGCTGTTCTCCATGTTCCCGATTCCGGCTCATCTGACTACTCGCTTTGGCTCCTGACTCGGCTCGTCTGACTACCAGCTCTGGTTTTGAGTCCTGGCTTGTTATTTGACTTGTGGACTTATTATTTTTTGCTATTAATAAAGGTGTGATTATTTTTGCACTTCTCGTCTCAGTCTGATTCCTGGCACCCTGATGGTGCTAATAATGCACCTTTACCTGCCATAATTTCCAGGATGGATGAACAGGATCACCGCTTGGATAAATTTGCACTAGCCCTGCAAACCCTGCTGACTCGCACTGCACATTTGGACCAAAGTGTCCCGCAAGTTATGGCTGCTCCTGTTTCCGCTGCTGCACCTAGTCCTACCAGGAGCATGTCCGGTTCTGCACCTCTACCTAAGCGTTATGGAGGCGATCCTAATCAGTGCAGAGGGTTTTTGAACCAGGTAGGCATTTACTTTGAGATGTTACCTCAGGTGTTTCCCTCTGACAGAGCTAAGGTGGGATTTCTCATCTCTTGCCTGGGCTAATCCCTTGTGGCAGACTAATAAACCTGTGATTTAAAATTACCCTAAATTTGTGGCCTCCTTTCGAAGGGTATTTGATGTTCCGGCTCGCTCCTCCTCTGCTGCTAAACGACTCATGTCCATTCAGCAAGGGAACAAGATCTGTTGCTCAGTATGCCATTGAGTTCTGTATGCTTGCCGCAGAGGTAGGTTGGAACAATGAAGCTCTTGTTGCCGCCTTCTTTCATGGGCTCTCTGATGCGATTAAAGATGAAAATTTACCAGAAGATTGAGGCATTGGTGTCTTTTTTGATTCTAATTGACATCAGACTAAGTGAGAGGCCCTCTTTCAAGGAGCGCTTGCGGAAGCCTCCTGTTCCAACATGTCTCCTACGTGTTTCGTTCCCACCCATCCTCCCTCGCCTCCCTCTCCTCCCATGCCTCCTGGTCCCGAGTCACCAGGTACTGCTGAGCCGATGCAGTTGGGATTCACGCGTCTCTCCGCGGCGGAGAGGGCCTTTAGGAGGAGGGAGGGGCTCTGCCTCTATTGTGAGTTACAGAACCACCTTTTGAAGTCTTGTCCTACACGGCCGGGAAACGCTTACACCTAAGGTCCTATCAGGGGCAGACCTTGGGTAATTTATCCTTGACCCCGGAACCGCTAAAGGAGAAACCTTTGGTCACGGTTGTCCTTTCCTGGGTGGACTCCTCCATAGTCACCCAGGCTTTTGTTGACTCCGGTGCTGCGGGCGATTTCATTGACAGTGCTTTTGTATCAAAGCACTCCATTCCTGTTTTGCCTCGGTCCGTTCCGCTTGCTATTGAGGCCATTGATGGCAGGCCCCTTCAGCCCGCACTCGTTACTCATGAAACTGCTCCGTTATCCATGGCTGTTGGGGCTCTCCATTTTGAAACCCTCCAGTTCCAGGTGATAAACTCTCCGCATTTTCCAGTTGTTCTGGGTTATCCCTGGCTCCAAAAGCACAATCCCAGTCTCGACCGGCGCAGGTCCGAAATTTTGTTGTGGTCTCCGGAAACCAGTTAAAGTCTTGTGCACTTCTTCAGTATCTCAATTGCCAGAAACGTACGAGAGTTCCTAGACGTTATTGACAAGGTGCGTGCCGGTATGTTGCCTCCTCACCGGTCTTACGATTGTGCCATAGACCTGCAACCCGGAGCCATTCCTCCTCAGGGCCGGGTTTACCCTCTGTCTGTTGCGGAGAATTGTGCTATGGAGGAGTATGTTGCTGATGCTCTATCGCAGGGGATCATCCGCAAATCCTGCTCTCCTGCAGGGGCTGGCTTCTTCTTTGTGAAGAAAAAGGGTGGCGAGTTAAGAACATGCATCGATTATAGGGGTCTTAATCATCTTACCATTAAGAATGCTTACCCTATTCCGCTCATTACGGAACCCTTTGACCGCCTCAAGGGAGCTAGGTCTTTAATAAACTTGATTTGAGAGGAGCGTACAATCTCGTTAGGATCAAGGAGGGCCACGAATGGAAAACAGCATTTAACACCAGGAGCAGGCATTATGAGTATCTTGTAATGCCTTTTGGCCTATGTAATGCTCCTGCTGTTTTCCAGGAATTTATGAATGATGTCCTACGAGATATGTTGCAACAGTGTGTTGTGGTGTACTTAGATGACATCCTCATACACTCACCCACACTTGAGGCTCATCGTTCTGATGTTACACGGGTTCTTCAGAGACTTCGTGAGAACGGCCTGTTTTGTAAACTCAAGAAATGTGAGTTTCATCAGACTCAAGTAACCTTCCTAGGTTATGTTATCTCCGTTGCAGGGTTCTCCAAGGATCCTGACAAGTTATCTGCAGTTCTGCAGTGGCCTCGCCCAGTTGTTCTTCGGTCTATTCAACGCTTTTTGGGGTTTGCCAATTACTATAGAAAATGTATTAAAAACCTTTCTTCCTTGGTTAAACCTATCACAGACATGACCCGTAAAGAGAATGATCCACTCCATTGGTCACCTACTGCCATTAAGGCCTTTGATAGTCTTAAGACTGCCTTTGCTGCAGCTCCAGTTCTGGCTCATCCTAGCCCTGTCCTGCCTTTTGTTCTTGATGCCCTCTTGTCTCAACGTCATACGCCTGACGGTTCCTTGCATCTGTGTGGTTTCTTCTCTAAGAAATTGTCTCCAGCGGAGTGCAATTATGAAATTGGTGACAGGGAATTACTGGCCATAATTTTGGCATTCAAGGAATGGAGACATCTTATCGAGGGTACTAGCGTGCCAGTGCTCATTCTTACTGACCACAAGAATTTAACTTATCTATCTGAAGCAAAACGTTTGTCGCCCCGACAGGCCAGATGGGCGCTATTTTTGTCTCGGTTTAATTATGCGGTCTCCTAGCTGCCTGGTAGTAAGAATGTTAGGGCTGATGCCCTCTCTCAACAATTTTCCCCTCTGTCCAAGGAGGAGTCTGTACCTACTCCAGTTATACCTCCTGACCATATTTTGGCTACCATACGTACTAATTTGACTTCTCCCTTGGGGAAGGAGATCCTGGCTGCACAAACCAATGCACCTCCTGAGAAACCTAGTGGTAAGTGTTTTGTTCCTGAGAATCTTCACACTAAACTTTTGCACACTTACCACTATCCTAAAGCCGCAGGTCACCCAGGCAAGAACCAAATTATTTGGTCTGTCACTCGACAATTCTGGTGGCCAGCTCTTCGTTCTGATGTTGCTGCGTATGTTGCCTCCTGCTCAGATTGTGCACAGAATAAGACTCCTCAACGTCTTCCTGTGGGTCTTCTTCAACCTATGATAATGGTGAGCGTCCATGGACACATCTTTCCATGGACTTCATTGTCGAGCTCCCCGTTTCCAATGGCAATACTGTTATCCTTATGGTGGTTGACCGTTTTTCTAAAATGTCACATTGTATTCCCTTGAAGAAGTTGCCTACCGCTCAGGAGCTTGCTTCAATTCTTGCCCGGGAGGTCTTCCGTTTACATAGGTTACCCAAGGAGATAGTGTCGGCCTGGGATAGCCAGTTTGTCTCCAGATTTTGGCGTTCCTTTTGTGTTCAAATGGGGATCCAGCTTTCCTTCTCCTTGGCATATCACCCTCATTCCAATGGGGCTGCAGAACGGTCTAATCAAGCTCTGGAACCGTTCCTCTGTTGCTATGTCTCAGATCACCACAATAATTGGTCTGAACTGTTACCTTGGGCAGAGTTTGCTCATAATAGTGCTATTAATGCTTCCTCAAAGATAACCCCGTTCATGGCGAATTATGGGTTTCAACCATCCTTGTTGCCCGATTCATTCATGTCTCAGGGTATTCCGGCTTTGGAGGAGCATCTCCGACAACTCCGTTCCACATGGGTGCAGATTCAGGATTGCTGTCATCGTTCTATGCAGCGCCAAAAGTTCCAGGCTGATCGTAGGCGTCTGCCAGCGCCTTCCTACCAGGTTGGTGAGAGAGTTTGGCTGTCCTCCCGCAACTTAAATCTATGTGTGCCTTCCAATAAACTGGCTTCCCTTTATGTTGGTCCTTTTCGAATACTCCAACGGGTCAATCCTGTGGCCTATGCTCTTGACCTTCCTCCTGTAATGCGCATCTCCAATGTTTTTCATGTCTCCCTCTTGAAGCCATTGGTTTGTAATCGGTTTAGCACTGTGCTGCCTCGTCCCCATCCTATCTTTGTTGACAACCATGAGGCGTATGAGGTCAGCAGCATTATTGACTCTCGTATGTCCAGGGGCCGCGTACAGTATTTGGTTCACTGGAGGGGCTACAGTCCGGAGGAGCGTTCACGGGTTCCCTCCTCTGATGTTCATGCTCCCACCCTCCTCCGTGCCTTCCATGCCTGTTTCCCCAATAAGCCTTTTGTCCTCCCGCGGGGAAGGGGTCATTGAGGGGAGGGTACTGTCAGGGTTTTTTCCCTGTTTTGTTTGCCATGTGCTGCTGGCAGCCATTTTACTTACCTCTCTTGCTATCTGTTGCATACTGTGTGATGCTGCTCATTTCCTGCACTTCCTTTTATGGCCAGACTGGTGTACATCATCTGTGTGAGACAGGATGCAGTCTCAGAATTGTGATGTCATCACTTATTATTTAAAGGGCCTCTGTTCAGTATGCTTTGCCTTTGCGTTGTCTCAGACCTGTTTGTGAGAGTTCCTGTGTATTACCTGGCTGTCTGACGTCCTTCCTGGTTCCTGATCCGACGTTTGGTCGGTGTGACTCAGCCTCCAGCCCTTTGCTTCCGAATAGCGATCCGGAAACGCCTGAAGCTTGACAAGGGACAGGACGGAACACTTTCTCTCCACCACCTACACTCTCAGCAGGATGTGGTGATATACACATGATATTTCCATCGCTTTTTATACTATACACATTGTACGTGCAATTTTATTTATGCGCATGTTTGTATTATTAAATTACAGTTTTACCCTTAGAGTTTCTTCTAAAGTGAAAATTAACTTTCATGAATTAGTGCCCGTTTTTTAAAAATACTATTAAAAACAGAGGCACTTTCATTCATGAAAGTTTATATTGTAGCGTAGTTCAAGAAATACTATTTCTCTTGAGCAAAGCCGGATCGCCGATCCCCTGCCTGCTTCTCTTGCTGTACTTACACAGTAATGAAGAAACTGGCTTCATCCAATCACGGCGTGGCCTCACGAGATGGATGCTCTGGGGGGAAGCCATGATTGGAGGAAGCCGGTTTCATCATTGGTGATGTAAGTATAGAGGAACTGCGGGCAGGGGATCGGCAATCCGCCTTTGATCAAGAGAAAGGTATTTGTTGAGCTACGCTGCAATGTAAACTTTCATGAATGAAAGTGCCTCTGTTTTTAATAGTATTTTTTAAAAAACGGGCACTAAGTCATGAAAGTTAACATTCACTTTAAGCGCACACATTAACATATTGCTTAAGCAATTTATTATTCGCATTAAGCGCATGT